>NW_028135302.1:0-154849 GCF_964662115.1 Mustela nivalis | reverse complement strand
CGTGGTTTACTGTTTCAGTGTTTCCGTCAACACAGGGATTCCAGAGATGGGTTATAGGTCCCTGTGCCTGGATAACCCTACAAAGGCTTAGTATTTGGGCCTAGAGGCTTGACTGCTTGGCTCTGTGGGGCTTTGGTTCAGCTCCCATGGAGACTTGTTGGAAATGGGTCTCAGGGTAAGGGTCACAATGCCTGTTTTTGCCCAGATGCCCATCCTGAGTGGGCATTGGCTCTTGTTCCATGCACCTGGATCCCAATATGAGGGTTGGACCACCATATCAACATTTAATTTTCCTTCTATGAGGAAGGAGGAGTACTCTTTTGTGCTTCAGATTCCCCCATGCACAGTAATTTGAGCTATGTTCTGGGACTGGTACGTCAATAACCAGGTTGGTTTGAGATGAAGGACTCAGGTCAAGGCAGGTCACACCTGCCAGATATGGGTCCCGCTATCTAGGTGGCTACCAGGAGGTCGGGGCTCGAGCTGTGTCAGACAAAGCATTAGTTCACAAGGTGGCCTATGATATTGTGGTGCTATAGAGGGCTGTGCTGGTGGAACCTTATATGGAGTTTCACGCAGACCCATAGGGCACCTCTTTTTTCTGGTGGGCAGGCAGAAGGCATTGTGGCTCCCAAATTCCCAATATGGGGGACTTGAAGGCGAGGAGTGTGAGAACAGAAGGCAGAAAACACAATCTATGCTTAATCTCAGTGCCGAGAACATGGCCGTTCCAATGTGCAGTGGTTTTTTCGAGATCTCCAGCATCTGAGTACAGGCGAGGGTCAGATGTCTGCTCATGATAGAGTTTGTATCTATCGTGGCCAACAAATGAAATATCCAGCACCTGAGTAAAGGTGGATTTCAGATGTTTACGCACACTGGAGTTTGTGTCTCTGATGACCGAATGGAGGAGTGGCATCAAGAGGCTGATGCATGTGAGATGCTCCAAACAGCAAGGTTGTTTTTTCTACTGGACAATTAGAGTCTGGTATGTTTTCTGCAGGGCCCCCCATGTGAAAAGTATGGGTAGCAGAGCCCTTCCACATGGAGGCCTGGAAAGCACACCTCCATTGACCAATGCAGCTGAGGAACATGCAGGTTCTTTACGGTGCTTCTGGGGCGAAGCACCAAGGTCTTGAGTTGACATGGAATCTCTTGAAGATGGGTTACAATGCTGGTTTTTTTTACCAGGTAGATCTTAGAATGTGTTGGTGGCTAAGGTGCCTGCAAGATTCTCCTACCCTGAGGGTTTAACACAGGTCGAAGAGCACGGTTACCTTCTGGGGACAGGAGATGTAGTGTTTTGTGGCTCAGGGACCACATGCCATATCATAAGTTCCTATTCAAGAACAGGCCTCTGAAGACAGATGCCCGACAACCTAATCTAGGGTTCCAATGAGTCCCAGGGGCATGAGAGGTTCAATCTTCAGACTTAGGAAAGTTGACTTGGGTGTCTGCCAGGATGTAGGTGATCAGGGAGTTTCAGACTGCGCACTTATGTCCAGAGTAACCTCCAATATTGGGGTGGCCACAGGGGTCTTGAATGTTTCAACCAACTCTGGAGGGTTTGGTTAACTGACATGCACAATTTCCATGGGGATGGCAAGCACAGTCCTGTGGTGTGGCTCCAGAGACTCCACCCTGGAGGGCATGTGAGCCATGGTTCTGGGAGGGAAGTCTGCAAACACAAACTCGGGTTAGGTTTAGTGGCTAGGTTATCGCAGGGCAATGTGTAGACCTGGAAGGCTACTCGTCAGGAACAGTAACTGGAATGACCCGAAGGTGGAAGCACAGGCTTTTATATCTGGATTGTGTGTCTAGGGTGACCTCAGAATGTAGCTGTGGCCTCATGGGTCTATGGGAGATTTTTCCTCTAAGGATACTGGCGGCTCCCAATATTTTGATGACTTTTTGAGATGGGAAGACTGCTATTTTCGATCTTACGTGTGCCCCAAAACAGGGATTCCAGAGATGGGCTCTGGGTCTAGGCGCCTGGAAAATCCCACCAAGGGTTGGGATTTGGGCTTATGGGCAGACCAGGCCTGCAATGCAGGATCTTGGTGGTGCAACTGAGAGGGCTTGTTTGGAAGCATGCTCAGGCTGAGCATTACAATGCCTGTTTGTGCCCAGGGTGGCCCTCAGGAGTGGGCGTGGTCCCATGGTCCATTTTCTGGCTCCCACACTGAGGGATGGACACACATTCCAATGGCCAGGTTTCCAGCCATGGGGAAGGAGGAAATATCTATTGTGCTTCATGTTCCCCCATAGGCAGGGATTACAGCAAAGGTCTGGGGACAGATGCCTGAATACCAAGGATGCATAGAGATGACAGATTTGGGCCATGGCCGTTCTCACATGCTGGATATGGGCCCCGCTCTCTGGGTGGCTGACACGAGGTCTGGGCTCAGGCTGTGTCAGACACAGCACTAGTGGCCAGAGAAGTCTATATATTGGGGTTCTCTCCAGGGCCGAGTAAATTGATCCTCATGTAGGGTTTCTGGCCAGACTCACGAAGCACTTCTTTCTGTGGGGCAGGCAGAATGCTGCCTTATGGATCCAGAATTCCCTATCAAGAGGGTTTGGGGACAAATAGGGTGAGAATGCAATTGTAAACACCAGCTATGCTTAAATTGAGTGCCAAGCGGAAGTCAGTTTCAATGTGCAGCAGCTTATACGAGATATCCAGCACCTGAGTAAGGGCAGATGTCAGATATTTGCTCACACTGGAGTTTGTGTCTAGGATGACGACTAATGGAGGGGTGGCTTCAGGAGGCAATGGAGGATTACCCACGCTTAAGATTGTGAGATGCTCCAAACAACAAGGTTTCCTTCTAATGGACAGGAGGAGTCTGGTTTTTTTTCCTCCAGGGTCCCTCAAGTGGAAGTTTGCGTAGCAGAGCCCTCCCGCATGGATGACTGGAAAGCACACGTCCAATGACCATTGCAGCTGAGGAACATGACAGGTTCGTTTTGGTGGTTCTGGTGCCAAGTACCAAGGCCTTGAGTTGACTTGGAATCTCTTACAGATGTGTCCCAAAACTGGTTTGTTACAAGGGAGTTCTTAGAATGTATTGGTGGCTATGGGCCACGCTGAGGGTTTGGCACAGGTCGATGTGCACAGTTTCCATCTTGGGAGAGGAGATGTTCTGTTTTGTGGCTCAGGGTACATATGTTGTATCCTGACTTGGTATTCAAGAACAGGCCTCTGAGGATTGATGCTGGCAACCTAATCTAGAGATCCAATGATGTCCTTGGTGCCCATCAGGTTCAATTTTCTTACTAAGGACCATTGATATGGTTGTCTGACTGGATGTAGGTGATCAGGGTGTTTCAGACTGTGCATTTGCATCCAGAGCCACTTCCAATATTGGGGTGGGCTCAGGGGCCTTGCAGGTTTCTCCTAACTTGGAGGCTTTGGGGAACTGTGATGGGCACAGTTTCCTTGGGGATGGCAGGCCCAGTCCTGTGGTAAGGCTTCAGAGACCACCTCCTTGAGGATATGAGAGCCATGGTTTTGGGAGGGAAGTCTGCAAACACAAATTTGGGTCAGGGATAGTGGCAAGGTGATCGCAGGTCCAATGCATAGACCTAGAAGGCATCACGTCAGGAACTGTAATTAGGGTGACTGAAAGCTGGTAGCACAGGCTTTTCTATCTGGATTGTGTGTCCAGGATGGGCTCTGAATGTAGACGTGGTCTCATGGTTCAATGGGAGACTTTTCCTCTCTAAGGATCCTGGTGGATCTCCATAGATTGGTGGTTTTTCAGAGAAGAAAAGAGTGCTCTTTTCCATCTTAGGGGTGCTCCAAAACAGGGAAGAATGCTGTTTTCCAACTTAGGCTTATGCCAAAACAGGTATTCCAGAGACGGGCTCTGGGTCTGGGTGCCCGGATATCCCACCAAGTGTTAGGATTTGGGCCTAGGGGCATTTTAGGCCTGCAATGCAGGATCCTAATGGTGTAACAGAGAGGGCTTGTTTGAAAGCATGCTCAGGCTGAGGGTCATCATGCCTCTTTGTGCCCAGGGGGGCCCTCAGGAGAGGGCGTAGTCTCATTGGCCATATAGCTGGATCCCACTTTGAGGGTTGGACACCCATTGCAACAGCCAGGCTTCCTGCAATGGAAAGAGGAGTTCTCTATTGTGCTTCAGGTTCCCCCATTGGCAGGGTTACAGGAAAGGTCTGTGGAAAGTTGCCTTAATACCAAGGATGTGTACAGATGACAGGCTAAGAATTCCCAGGTAACAAAACAGCATTGTTACCCATGTTCATGACATTCCATGTAGAAATAAGCCCTTAGTACTTCGCCCCAGAGCCACCAGAATGAACTTGCCATGTTCCTAAGCTGCAATGGTCAGTGGAGGTGTGGTTTCCAGGCAACCATACGGGGGTGCTCTGCTACACAAACTTTGCAATTGGCTGGGACCCTTGAGACAAAAAAACAGAATGCCCCTGTCCGGTAGAAGGAAACCTTCTGTTTGGAGCATCTCACAAGCCCCAGCGTGGGAAATTCTCCATTTCCTCTTGAAGCCACCACTCCATTTGTCAGTCATCATAGACACAAACTCCAGCATGAGCAAACATCTGACATCCGCCCTTACTCAGGTGATGGATTTCAATTCGATCGCTGCACACTGGAACTGCCTTTAGTTTGACTGAATTAAGCCATAGCTTGGGTTTACAATTCCATCCTCAGTCTACTGGTCCACAAGCCCTATTGTGAGGGAATTCTGGAGCTACAACACAATATTCTGCCTTCCCCATAGAAAGAAAAAGGGCCTGGAGAGTCTGCCCAGAAACTCCATATGATGGTCAATCTTCTCGGTGCTAGACGGAACCCTGATTCATAGGCTGCCCTGGGCACTAGTGCTGTGTCTGACATAGCCGGAGCCAGGACCTAGTGTCAGCCACTGAGAGATCAGGGCCCATATCCAGCATGTGAGACCAGCTATGGCCCAAGTCTGTCTTCTCTTCTATTCTTGGTATTCAGGCATCTCTATCCACACCTTTGCGAAATCCTTGCCATTGGGGGAACCTGAAGCACAATAGAGAACTCCTTCTTCCCCATGGAAGGTATTCTGACAGTTGGGATAGTTGCTCAACCCTCAAAGTGGAAGGCAGCTCCATGGCCAAGGAGACCATGTGCACTCATGATGGCTTCCCCGGGCACAAGCAGGCATTGTGACCTCAGCCTGAGCATGCTTTCAACCAAACGCTCTCAATTGCATCTCTGGGACCCCGAATTGCAGGCCTAGTACACACCTAGGCCCAAATCCTAACCCTAGTGGGATTTTACAGGGGCCCAGACACAGAGCCCATCTCTGGAATCCCTATTTTGGGGGACCCTTAAGATGGAAAACAGCACTCTTCCCTTCCCCGAGATAGTCACCAAACTCATGGTAGCCACCAGGATCCTTGAGTGGAAAAATCTGCCATAGACCCATGAGAACACACCTGCATTCCGAGGCCATCCTGGACATACAATCCTGATACATATCATGTGCTATCACCTTTGAGTCATCGGATTTACATTTCCTGAAGAGCTGCCTTCCAGGTCTATGCATTGGGCCTGCAATCACCTTGCCATTAACCTAAACTGAGTTTGTGTTTGCAGACTTCCTTCCTAAAACCATGGCTCACATGACCTCCAGGTTCTGGCATCTGAAGCCACACCACAAGACTGTGCATGAGATCCTCAAGGAAACTGTGCCCATCACTTTTGCCCGATACCTTTAGATTAGGAGAAACCTGCAAGGCCCCTGAGCGCAGCCAAATAATGGAGGCCGCTCTGGGCACAAATGCACAGTCTGAGACACCCTGATCACCTCCATACAGGCAGACACCCAAGTCAATGCTCCTGAGTCAGAAGATTGAACCTGACATGCCCCGAGGACTTCATTGGCACACTAGATTAGGTTTACAGGTATCTGTCGTCAGAGGCCTGCTCTGGAATATCAACTTATGATAAAATATATAGTCCCTGAGCAACAGAACAGAATATGTCCTCCCCAAAAAGGAAGCCATGCTCCTGGAATTGTGTCATACCCTAAGGGTATTTGGATCCTGAATGGCCCCTTAGCAACCAGCACATTCTATGATATTCCTGGTAACAAACCATCATTGTGCCCCATCTTCATGAGACTCCATGTCAACTCAAGGTCTCGATATATTGCCCCAGAGCCACCAGAATGCACCTGCCATGTTCCTCAGCTGCAATGGTCAATGGAGGTGTGATTTCCAGGCATCCCTGTGGCGTTCTCTGCTACAAAACTTTCCACATGGAGAAACCAGAGAAAACAAACCAGACTTCTCCTGTCCGGTAGAAAGAAACTTTGCTATTTGGAGCATCTCACAAGCCCCAGCATGGGAAATCCTCCATGGCCTCTTGACGCCACCCTTCCATTTGTGGGTAATCACAGACACAAACTCCAGTGTGAGCAAACATCTGACATCCACCCTTACTCAGGTGCTGGATATTCGAAACGGCAGCTGCACACTGGAACTGCCTTTTGCTTTTCACTGAACTTAACCATAGCTTTGTATTACTATTCTATCCTCACCACACTGCTCCACAATATCTCTTGATAGGGAATTCTGGAGCCACAACGCAGTATTCTGCCTTCCACATAGAAAGAAGAAGGACCTGTTGAGTCTGCCCAGAAACTGCACATGAGGATCAATCTACTCAGACCACGAGGCAACCCTGATTAATAGATTTCCCTGACCACTAGTGCTGTGTCTGACAGAGTCTAAGCCCCGACCTCGTGTCAGCCACCCAGAGGTGAGGGCCCATATTTAGCATGAAGATCGGCCATGGCCCTGGGCCATCATCTGTACCCATCCTTGGTATCCAGTCATCTGTCCCCCAAACTTTGCTGGAATTCCAGCCAATGGCGAACCTGAAACACAATAGAGAACACCTCCTTCCCCATGGCAGGAATATTGGCTGTTGGGATGGTTGTCCAACAGCGTGGGAGCCAGCTGCATGGCCAAGGAGACCATGCCCACTCCTGAGGGCCGACATGGGCACAGGCAGGCATGGTGATCCTCAGCCTGAGCATGTTTTCAAACAAACACTCTCAGTTGCTCCTCCAGTACCAGCATTGCAGGCCTGGTATGCCCCTAGGCCCAAATCCTAACCCTTGGTGGGATTTTCCAGGTGCCCAGACCCAGAGTCTGTCTCAGAATCCCTGTTTGGGGCACCCTTAAGATGGAAAACAGCACTCTTCCCTTCCCTGAGAAAGGCACCAAACTATTGGGAGCCGCCAGGATCCTTAGAGAGAAAAAATCTCCCATGGACCCATGAAAACAAACCTGCATTCCGAGGCCATCCTGTCCACACAATCCAGAGAGAAAAGTCTTTGCTACCGACTTCGAGTCATCCTATTTACATTTCCTGACGAGCTGACCTCCATGTCTATGCATTGGGCCTGTGATCATCTCGACACTAACCCTAACCCCAGTTTGTGTTTGCCGACTTCTCTCCCAATACCATGGCTTACATGCCCACCAAGATGTGGTCCCTCAAGCCACATCACAGGAAAGTTCCTGCCATCCCCAAGAAAACTGTGCCCATCAGGTTGTCCAAACCCTCCAGATTAGGAGAAACCTGCCATGCCCCTGAACCCACCCCAATATTGGCGGTTGCTCTGGATGCAAACGTGCAGTCTGAAACACCCTGAGCACCTCCATCGAGGCAGAAAGCCAAGTCAATGGTTCTGAGTCAGATGATTGAACCTGACATGCCCCTAGGACTTCACTGGAACCCTAGATTGGGTCTTCAGACATCTGTTCTCAGAGTCCTGTTCTGGAATACCAAGTTATGATACAACATGTGGTCCCTGATTCCCACAACAGAACATCTCCTGTCTCCAGAAGGAAAATGTGCTCTTGGATCTATGTCCAACTTTCAGGGTAGATGGATCCTGCATGACCCATTAGCCCCAGCACCTTCTATGATCTCCCTGGTAACAAACCAGCATTGTGACCCAACTTCCTGAGACTTGATGCCAACTCAAGGTGTTGGTACTTTGCCCAAGAGCCATGAAACGAATCTGCCATGTTCCTCAGGTACAAAGGTCAATGGACGTGTGCTTTCTAGGCATCCAAGAGGTAGTTCTCTGCTACACAAAAATTCCACATAGGGAACCCTAGAGCAAACAAATAAGACTGCTCCTGTCAGGTTGAAGGAAACCTTGGTTGTTTGGAGCATCTCACAAGCCCCAGCCTGGGAAGTCCTCCACATTCTCTTGATGCCAACCCTCCATTTGTTAGTCATCATAGACACAAATTCCAGCATGAGCAAACATCTGACATCTGCTCTTACTCAGGTGCTGGATATTCGAATCAGTCACGCACACTGGAAATACCTTTCACTTGACACTGTATTCTTGCACAGTTTGGGTTTACAATTCCATCCTCACCCTACTGGACTGCAAGTCCTCTTGAGAGGGAATTAGGGAGACAAAACGCAACATTCTGCCTTCCCCATAGAAAGAAGAAGGGCCTGGTGAGTCTGCCCAGAAACTCCCCATGAAGATCAATCTACTTGGCCCTCGAGGGAACCCCGATTTATACTTTGCGCTGGCCACTAGCACTGTGTCTGAGAGAGCCTGAGCCCCAACCTCGTGCCAGCCACCCAGAGTGTGGGGCCCTTATCCAGCATGTGGGACTGGCCATGGCCCAGTCATCTCTACCCATCCTTGGTATTCCGGCAACTATCCCAGATCTTTGCTGGAATCCCTACCAGTGGGGGAACCTGAAGCACAATTGAGAACTCCTCCTTCCCCATGGCAGGAAGCCTGGCTGTTGCTATGGGTGCCCAACCCTCAGAATTAGAACCAGGTGCATGGCCAATGAGACAACGCCCAATCATAAGGGCCACCTGGGCCAAAGCAGGCATTGTGTCCCTCAACCTTAGCATGCATTCAAACAAATGCTCTCAGTTGTTTCTGCAGGGTCCCGCATCGAGGGCTGGTATGCCCTTAGGACCAAATCCTAACACTTCGTGGGATTTTCCATGCCAACATAACCAGAGCCCGTCTCTGGAATCTCTGTTTTGAAGCACCCCTATGATGGAAAACAGCACTCTTCCCTCCCCTGAGAAAACTATTAGGAGCTGCCAGGATGCGTAGAGAGAAAAAATCTCCCAGGGCTCCATAAGACCACACCTTCATTCCGAGGCCATCCTGGACACACAATCCAGATACAAGAGACTGTGCTACCACCTTCGAATCACCTGGTTTACAGTTCCAGACGAGCTGCCCTACAGACCTATGCATTGGGCCTGTGATCACCTCGCCATTAACCCTACCCCAAGTTTGTGTTTGCAGACTTCTTTCCCAAAACCATGGCTCACATGCCCTCTATGATGGGTCTCTGTAGCCACACCACAGGAAAGATCCTGCTATCCCCAATGAAACTGTGTCAATCACAGTTGCCCAAACCCTCCAGATTAGGAGAGACCTGCAAGTCCCCTGAGCCCAGTCCAATATTGGAGGCCACTCTGGACACAAATGCACAGTGTGCAACACCCTGATCACCTCCATCCAGGAAGACACCCAAGTCAATGGTCCTGAGTCAGAAGATTGGTCCCGGAACCCCACAATAGAATATCTCCTGTCCCCAGATGGAATTCGTGCTCTTCAACTTGTGTCAAGGGTCGGGGTATATGAATTATGCACAGCCCCTTAGCCCCCAGCACATTCTAAGATCTCTCTGGTAACAAACAAACAGCATTGTGATCCATCTTCATGAGATTCCATGTCACTTCAAGTCCTTGGTAATTCGCCCCAGAGCCACCAGAATGAACCTGCCATGTTCCTCACCTGATATGGTCAGTGGAGGTGTGCTTTCCAGGCATCCATGTGGGAGTGCTCTTCTACTTATTCTTTCCACATGTGGGACCCTGGAGCAAACAAACCAGACTGCCACTGACCAGTAGAAGGGAACCCTCTGTTTGGAGCATCTCAGAAGCACCAGCAGGAGAAATCCTCCATGGCCCTTGACACAACCCCTCCATTTGTCAGTCATCATAGACAAAAACTCCAGCATGAGAAAACATCTGAAATCTGCCGTTATTTAGATTCTGCATTTTCTTTTCCACCACTGCACACTAGAACTGCGTTTCACTTGACACTGAATTTATCCATAGCTTGGGTTTAGAATTCCATCCTCAGCCTCCTGGTCTGCAAGCCCTCTAGAGAGGGAATTTGGAGCCACAAGGCAACATTCTCCATTCCCACTAGAAAGAAATAGGGCCTGGTGAATCTTCCCAGAAACTCCACATGAGGTTCAATCTACTTGGCACTCGATGGAACCTTGATTTATAGGCAGTCCTGGGCACTAGTACTAGTACTAGTACTGTGTCTGACAGAGCCTGAGCCAAGACCTAGTTTCAGGCACCCAGAGATATGAGCCCATATCCAGCATGTGAGATTGGCCAGGGCCCAAGTCCATCATCTCTACCCATCCTTGGTATTCAGGCACCTGTCCTCAGACCTTTTATGTAATCCCTACCAATGGGGTAACCTAAAGCACAATAGAGAACTCCTCCTTCCCCATGGTAGGAATCCTGGCTGTTGATATGAGTGTCCAAACCTCAAAGTGGGAGCCAGCTGCATGGCCAAGGAGACAATGCCCACTAATGAGGGCTGCCCTGGGCACAAGTAGCCATTGTAACCCTCAGCTTGATCAAGCCTTCAAAAAAATGCTCTTAGTTGCACCTCCAGGATCCTGCATTGCAGGCCTGATATGCCCTTAAGCCCAAATCCTAACACATCGTGGGATGTTCCATGTGCACATACCCAGAGCCCGTCACTGGAATCCCTGTTTTGAGGCACCCCTAAGATGGAAAACAGCACTCTTCACTTCCCTGAGAAAGCCACCAAACTAATGGGATCCCCCAGGATCCTTGAGAAGAAGAATCTCCCATGGTCCCATGAGTCCACACCTGTATTCCAAGGCCAGCGTGGATATACTATCCAGATACAAGAGACTGTGCTACTGGCTTCGAGTCACCTGATTTACAGTTCCTGACGTGCTGCCCTCCAGATCTTTGGATTGGGACTGTGAACACCTCTCCATTAACCTTATCCCGAGTTTGTGTTTGCAGATCTCTCTCTAAAAACCATAGCTCACATGTCCTCCAGGATGGGGCCCCTAGAGTCACACCACAAGACTGTGCTTGCCATCCCCAAGGAAACTGGGCCCATCACAGTTGCCCAAACCCTCCTGATTAGGAGAAACCCGGAAGGCTCCTGAGCACATCCCAATATTGGAGGCTGCTCTGGATGCAAATGCACAGTCTGAAACACCCTGATCACCTCCATCCAGGCAGACACCAAAATCAATGGTCCTGAGTCAGATAATTGAACCTGACATGGCCCTAGGACCTCATTGGAAGAGGGATTAACTTTTCAGGCACCTGTCCTCAGAGGCCTCTTCTGGAATACCAACTTATGATACAAATTATGGCCCCTGAGCCCCAGGGTGGGAAATCCTCCATGGCCTCTTGACGCCACCTCTCCATTTGTTGGTCATCGTAGACACAAACTCCAGCCTGAGCAAACATCTGACATCCGCCCATATTCAGGCGCTGATATTGGAATCAGCTGCTGCACACTGGAACTGCCTTTCGCTTTGCAATGAATTTAAGCCTAGCTTCAGACTACAATTTCATCCTCACCCTACTGGTCTGCCATATCTCTTGATAGGGAATTCTGGAGCCACAACGCAACATTCTGCCTTCTTCATAGATAGAAGAACCTGGTGAGTCTGCCCATAAACTGCACATGAAGATCAATATACTCAGCCCAGGAGGGAACCCCTATTTATAGTTTGCCCTAGCCACTAGTGCTGTGTCTGACAGCGCCTGAGCCCCTACCTCGTGTCAGCAACCCAGAGGGTGGGGCCCACATTAACCATGTGAGACCGGCCATGGCCCAGGGCTGTCATTACTACCCATCCTTGGTATTCAGGCATCTGTCCCCTAGATCTTAGCTGGAATCCCTACCAATGGGGGGACCTGAAGCACAATAGAGAATTCATCCTTCGCCATGGCAGGAATCCTGGCTTTTGGATGGGTGTCCAACCCTAGGAATGGGAACTGGCTGCATGGCTGAGTAGACATCGCCCAATCCTGATGGCCTCCGGGGCACAAGCAGGCATTGGGACCCTCAGCTTGACCATACTTTCAAATAAACGCTCTCAGTTGCACCTCCAGGATCCCGCATTGCATGCCTGGTATGGCCCTAGGCCTAAATATTAACCCTTGGTGGGATTTTCCAAGCACTTAGACCCAGAGCTCATCTCTGGAATGCCTGATTTGGGGCACGCCTAAGCTGGAAAACAGTACTCATCCCTTCCCGGAGAAATCCAACAAACTATTGAGAACCGCCAGGATCCTTGAGAGGAGAAATCTCCCATGGACCCTTGAGACAACACCTGCAATAAAGGCCATTCTGGAAATTAAATCCAGATACAATTACCTGTGCTACCACCTTTGAGTTACGTGATTTACAGTTCCAGACTTGCTGCCCTCCTGGTCTATGGATTGGGACTATGATCACCTTGCCACTAACCCTAACCTAAGTTTGTGTTTGCAGACTTCTCTCTCAAAATCATGGCGCACATGTCCTCCAGGATGGGGTCTCTGGAGTCACACCACAGGACAGTTCCTGCAATCCCCAAGGAAACTGCCCATCACAGTTGTCCAAAAACCCCATATAAGGAGAAACCTGCAAGGAACCTGAGCCAACCCTAGTATTGGATGCCACTCTGGACACAAATGCACAGTCTGAAACACCCTCATCACCTGCATCCAGTCAGACACCTGAGTCAATGATCCTGAGTCAGAAGATTGAATGACATTCCCCTAGGGCCTCATTCAAACCCTTTATTAGGTTTTCAGGCTTCTGTCCTCAGAGACCTGTTCTGGATTACCAATTTATGATACAACATATGGCCGCTGAGCCCCACAACAGAATATCTCCTGCCCCCAGAAGCAATCCAGGCTCTTGGGCCTGTGTCAAATCCTCAGGCTAGATGAATCCTGCATGGCCCATTAACCACCAGCACATTCTAAGATCTCCCTGGTAACAAACCAACATTTTGACCCATCTTCATGAGGTTCCATGTCCAATCCAGTCTTTATTTCTTCGCCTCAAAGCCACCAGATGCCATGTTCCTTCGCTGTCATGGTCAATGAAGGTGTGCTTTCCAGTCACCCATGTGGGAGATCTATGTTATCCGATCTTTCGACATGGGGAACCATGGAGGAAACAAATCAGACTGCCCCTGTCTGGTAGAAGGAAACCTTGCTGTTTGGAGCATCTCAAAAACACCAGATTGGGAAATCCTCCATAACCTCTTGACGCCACCCCTCCATTTTTGTGTCATCATAGACACAAACTCCAGCATGAGCAAATATCTGACATCCACCCTCACTCAAGTGCTGAATATTGGATTCAAACATTGCACACTGGAAATTTCTTTCGCTTGATACAGAATGTAACCATAGCTTAGGTTTACAATTCCATCCTCAGCCTCCTGGTCCACAAGCCCTCTTGATAGTGAATTCTAGAGCCACAAAGCAGCATTCTGCCTTCCCCTTACAAACAAGAAGGGCCTGGTGAGTCTGCCCAGAAACCATACATGAGGATCAATCTGCTCGGCACTCGAGGGAACCCCAATTTATAGGCTGCCCTGGGCACTAGTGCTGTGTCTGACAGAGCCTGAGCCAAGACCTAGTGTCAGCCACCCAGTGATCGGGGCCCATATCCACGATTTGATACTGGCCATGGCCCATGTCCATCATCTTTACCCATCCTTGGTATTCAGGCCTCTGTCCCCAGACCTTTGATGGAATCCCCGCTAATGGGGGAACCTGACGCACTATAGAGAACTCCTCTTTCCCCATGGCAGGATTCTGGCTGTTGGGATGGTTTTCCAACCCTCAAAGTGGGAGCCAGCTGCATGGCCAATGTGACCACGCCCACTCATGAGGGCCACCTGGGCATAAGCAAGTATTGTGACCCTCAGCCTGAGAATGATTTCAAACAAGACCTCTCAGTTGCACCTCCAGGATCCTGCATGCAGGCCTGGTAAGCCACTAGGCCCAAATCCTAACACTTGGTGGGATTTTCCAGGGGACCAAACCCAGAGTCCGTCTCTGGAATCCATATTTTGGGGCACCCCTAACATGAAAAACAGCACTCTTCCCTTCCCCGAAAAAGCCACCAACTATTGGGAGCCACCAGGATCCTTAGAGAGGAAAAATCTCCCATGGACCCATGAGGCCACAACTGCATTCTGAGGCCATCCTGCACACAATACAGAGAAAAAAGCCTGTGATTCTGCCTTTGAGTCACCCGATTAACAGTTCCTGAAGAGCTGCCATCCATGTCTATGCATTGGGCCTGTGATAACCTTGCCACTAACCCTAACCCAAGTTTGTGTTTTCAGACTTCCCTCCCAAAACCGTGGCTCACATGCCCTCCAGTTTGTGATAACTGGAGCCACACCACGGGATTGTACCTGTCTTCCCAAAGGAAACTGTGATTGTCACTATTAAACAAACCCTCTAGTTTAGGAGAACCCTGCAAGTTCCCTAAGCCCAGCCCAATATTGGAGGCCACTCTGGACGCAAATGCACAGTCTGACACACCATATCACCTACATCCAGGCTGATATCCAAGTCAATGATCCTCAGACAGAAGATTGAACCTGACATGCTCCTAGGATTCACTGGAACACTAGAATAGGTTTTCAGGTATCTGTACTCAGAAGGCTGTTCTGAATATCAATGTATGATACAATATGGTCACTGAGCCACACAAAAGAACATCTCCTGTCCTTAGAAGAAAGCTGTGCTCTGGACCTGTGTCAAACACTCTGGGTAGATGAATCCTTCAAGGCCCCCTGGCAACCAGCACATTCTATGATCTCCCTGACAACATACCAGCATTTTGACCCATCTTCATGAGACTCCATGACAACTCCAGCCCTTGGTACTTCGGCCCAGAGCCACCAGAATGAAACTGCCATGTTCCTCTGCTGCCATGGTCAATGTAGGTGTACTTTCCAGGCATCCAGCGGGAGTGCTCTGATACCAACTTTCCACATGGGGAACCCTGGAGGAAACAAACCAGACTCCCCTGTACGGTAAAAGGAATCTTTTCTGTATGAAGTATCTCAAGCCTGAGGGTGGGTAATCCTCCATGGCCTCTTGAGGCCACCCATCCATTTGTTGGTCATCATAGACACTAACTCCAGCGTGAGCAATCAACTGACATCTGCACTTACTCAAGTGCTGGATATTTGAATCAGCTGCTACACACTGGAATTGCCTTATGCTTGGCACTGAATTTAAAAGTAGCTTGGCGGGACGCCTGGGTGGCTCAGTTGGTTAAACAGCTGCCTTTGGCTCATGTCATGATCCCAGCGTCCTGGGATCGAGTCCCACATCAGGCTCCTTGCTCCGCAGGGAGCCTGCATCTCCGTCTGACTCTGCCTTCCACTCTGTCTGCCTGTGCTTGCTCTCGCTCGCTCTCTGACAAATAAATAAAATCTTGAGAAAAAAAAGTAGCTTGGGTTTGCAATTCCATCCTCACCCTGGTGTTCAGTAAGCTCTCTTGATAGGGAATTCTGAAGCCACAACACAGCATTCTGCCTTCCCCATAGCAAGAAAAAACAGCCTGGAGAGACTGCCCAGAAACCCTACATGAGGATAAATCTACTCGACCCTCGAGTGAACCCCATTTATAGGTTTACCTGGCCACTAGCGCTGAGTCTGACAGAACCTCGTCTCTGACCTCGTGTCAGGACCCAGAGACTGGGCTCCAACTCCAGAATGTGAGACCAGCCATGTCCCAGGGCTGTCATCTCTACCCATTCTTGATTCAGGCATCTGTCCCCAGACATTTGCTGAAATCCCTGCCAATGGGGGAACCAGAAGCACAATAGGGAAATCCTCCTTCCCCATGGCAGGAATGATGGCTCTTGGGATGGGTTTCCAGACCTCAGAGTGGTAGCCAGCTGAATGGCCAATGATAACCCGCCCACTCATGAGGGCCGCCCTGGACACAAGCAGGCATTGTGACCCCCAACATGAGCATGCTTTCAAACAAACACTCTCAGTTGCATTCCAGAATCCAAATTTGCAGGCCTGATATGCCCCTAAGCACAAATCATAACACCTGGTGGGATTTTTCAGGGGCCCAGAAACACAGCCTGTCTCTGGAATCCCTGTTTTGGGACACCCCTAAGATGGAAAATAGCACTCTCCCCTTCGCCAAGAAAGCCACCATAGTATAGGGAGCCGCTAGGATCCTTGAGAGGAAAAATCTCCCATGGATCCATGAGACCACACCTGTATTCCGAGGCCATCCTGGACACAAAAGCCAGATACACAAGCCTGTGCTACCACCTTCAAGGCAACTAATTTATAGTTCCAGACGAGCTGCCCTCCAGGTCTATGCATTGGGCCTGCGATCACCTCACCGCTAACCTTAACCCGAGTTTGTGCTTACAGACTTCTATCCCGAAACCATGGCTCATATTTCCTCCAGGATGGGGTCTCTGGAGCCACACCAAAGGACTGTGCCTGCCATCCCCAAGGAAAATGTGTCCGTCACATTTGCCTAAAACTTCGAGATAAGGAGAAACCTGCAAGGCCCCTGAGCCCACCCCAATACTGGAGGCCCCTCTGGACACAAATGTGCAGTCTGAAATACGCTGATCACCTGAATCCAGGCAGATACCCAAGTCAGTGTTTCTCAGTCAGAAGATTGAACCTGACATGCTCCTATGACCTCATTGTAACCCCTGATTAGGTTTTCAGGCATCTGTAATCAGAGACCTGTTCTGGAGTACCAACTTAAGATACAACATATGGTCCCTGATCCCCACAACAGAACATCTCCTTTCTCTAGATGGAAGCCGTGCTCTTGGAACTGTGTCAAACCCTCAGGGTAGATGAATCCTACTTGGCCCGTAGCCACCAGCAGATTCTAAGATCTCACTGGTAACAAGCCAGCATTGTGAGCCATCTTCATGAGATTCCATGTCAACTACAGGCCTTGGTACTTCACCCCAGAGCCTTCAGAAAGAACCTGTCATGTTCCTCAGCTGCAATGTTCAGTGGAAGTGTGCTTTCCAGGCATCCATGTGGGAGTGCTCTGCTACCCAAACTTTCCACATGGGGGACTCTCGAGCAAACAAATCTGACTGCCCTGTCCTGTAGAAGGAAACCTGGCTGTTTGGAGCATCTCACAAGCTCAAGTGTGGGAAATCCTCTATGACCTCTTTTCAACTCCTCTCCATTTGTCGGTCATTATAGACACAAACTCCAGCTTGAGCAAACATCTGACGTCTGCGTTTACTCAGGTGCTGGATATTCGAATCAGCCGCTGCACACTGGAAATGCCATTCGCTTGTCACTGAATTTATTCATAGCTTGGGTTTACAATTCCATCCTCACCCTACTGGTCTACAAGCCCTCATGATAGGGAATTCTGCAGCCACAACACAGCATTCTGCCTTCCCAATAGAAAGAAGAAGGGCCTGGTGAGTCTGCCCAGAAACTCCACATTATGATCAATCTACTTGTCCCTTGAGGGAACCCTGAATTATAGACAGCCCTGGCCCCTAGTGTTGTGTCTGACAGAGCCTAAGCCCCGACCTCGTGTCAGCCACCTAGAAGGCGGGGCCCATATCCCGCATGTTAGACTGGCCACGGAACAGAGCCGTCATCTTTACCCATCCTTGGTATTCAGGCATGTGTCCCCAGACCTTTCCTGGAATCCCTACCAATGAGGGAACCTGAATCACAATAGAGAAATCCTCATTGCCCATGGCAGGATTCCTGTAAGTTCGGAAGGGTGTCCAACACTCAGAGTGTTAGCCTACTGAATGGCCATTGAGACCACCCCCATTCCTGAGGGCCACCCTATGCAAAAGCTTGCATAGTGACCCTCAACCTGAGCATGCTTTCAAACAAACGCTCTCAGTTGTATCTCCAGGACTTGCATTGGAGGCCTGGTAAGCCCCTATGCCCAAATCATAACACTTGGTGGGTATTTCCAGGTGCCCAGAGCCAGAGCACTTCTCTGCAATCCCTGTTATGGGACACCCTTAATATGGAAAACAGAACTCTTTCCTCTCTGAGAAAGCCACCACATTATAAGGAGCCGCCAGGATACTTGAGAGGAAATATCACCCATGGACACCTGAGACCACACCTGCATTCTTAGTCCATCGTGGATACACAATCCAGATAAAAAAGCCTGTGCTACCTCCTTTGAGGCATGCGATTTACATTTCACACGGAGCTTCCCTCCAGGAGTATGCATTGGGCCTACAATCACTTCGCCACTAAACCTAACCCGCATTTGTGTTTGCAGACTTCCCTCCCAAAACCATGGCTCTCATGCCCTCCAGCATGGGGTCTTTGGAGCCACACCACAGGACTGTGCCCACCATTGCCAAGGAAACTGTGCCCATCAAATTGCCCTATCTTTCCAGATTAGGAGAAACCTGCAAGGCCCCTGAGCCCACCCCAATACTGGTTGCCACTCTGTACACAAATGCACAGTCTGGAACACCCTGATCACCTACATCTAGGCAGACTTTGAAGTCAATGATACTGAGTCAGAGGATTGAACCTGACATTCCGTTAGGATTTTATTGGAACCCTAGATTAAATTTTCAGGCATCTATCCTCAGAGGCCTGTTCTGCAATACCAAATTATGATACATTTGGTCCGTTAGCCCCACATCAGAACATCTCTGGTCCGAGAAGGAAACCGTGCCCTTTGACCAGTGTCAAACCCTCAGGGTAGATGAATCCTACATGGTCCCTTAGCCACCAGCACACTGTAAGGTCTCCATGGTAACAAACCTGCATTATGACCCATCTTCATGAGACTTCATGTCAACTCCAGGCCTTGGTAATTCGCCCAAGAGCCACCAGAACGAATTGGCCATGTTTCTCAGCTGCAATTTTAATGGAGGTGTGCTTTTCAGGCATCCACGTGGGAGTGCTCTGCTACCCAAACTTTCCACATGGGGGACCCTGGAGCAAATAAACCAGTCTCCCCCTGTGTGGTAGAAGGAAACTTTGCTGTTTGAAGCATCTCACAAGCCCCAGCATGTGAAATCCTCCATGGCCTCTTGACGCCACCCCTCCATTCATCGGTCATCATAGACATAAACTCCAGCATGAGGAAATGTCTGACTTTCACCTTTACTCAGGTGCTGGATATCTGGAATCAGACACTGCACAATGGAACTGCCTTTTGCTTGGCACTGAATTGAACCTTAGCTTGAGTTTACAATTCCATCCTCACCCTACTGGTCCCCAAGCCCGCTTGATAGGGAATTCTGGGGCCACAACGCAGCTTTTTGCCTTCCCCTTAGAAAGAAGAAGGGCATGGTGATTCTGCCCAGAAACTCTGCATGAGGATCAATCTGCTCAGCCCTTGAGGGATCCCTGATTCATACTCAGCCCTGACCACTAGTTCTGTTTCTGACAGAGCCTGAGTGCTCAATTCATGTCAGCTACTCAGAGAGTCAGGCATGTGAGACTGGCCATGTCTCAGGTCCCTCATCTCTACCCATCCTTGGTATTCAGGCATCTGTCCCCAGACATTTGCTAGAATACCTGCTAATGGGGGAACCTGAGGCACAATAGAGAATTCTTCCTTTTCCATGGCAGGAATCCTGGTAGTTGGGATGGGTGTCCTACATTAAAGTGGTAGCCAGCTGCATGGCCAAGGAGACAACTCCCACTCATAAGGGCTGCCCTAATCACATCAGGCATTGTGACACTCAGACTAGCATGCTTTCAAACAAACGCTCTCAGTTGTACCTCCAAGTCACACATTGTAGGCCTGGTACTCCCCTAGGCCCAAATCCTAATCCTGGTGGGATTTTCCAAGCACCCAGACTCACAGCCCTTCTCTGGAATCCCTTTTTGGGGAACATCTAAGATTGAAAACAGCACTCTTCCATTCAAACGAGAAAGCCACCATACTATTGGGAGCTTCCAGGATCCGTAGAGAGGAAAATACTCTCATGGAAACATTAGAACACACCTGCATTCCAAGGCTATCATGGACACACAATCCAGATACAAAAGCCAGTGCTAGTGCCTTCGAGGTACGTGATTTACAGTTCCTGACGATCTGCCCTCCAGGTCTATGCATTGGGCCTACGATCACCTCGCAACTCAACCTAATCCGAGTTTGTGATTGCAGACTTCTCTCCCAAAACCATGGCTTACATGCCCTCCACGATGGAGTCTCTGGAGCCACACCACAGGACTGTGCCTGCCACCCCCAAGGAAACCGTGCCCACAAATTTGCCTAAACCTTCAAGATTAGGAGAAACCTGCAAGGCCCCAGAGCCCACCCCAATATTGGAGGCCACTCTGTACACAAAGGCACAGTCAGAAACATTCTGTTTGCCTACATATAGGCAGACACCGAAGTCAATGTTCCTGAGTCTGATGATTCAACCTGAAATTCCCCTTGGACTTCATTGGAACCCTAGATGAAGTTTTTAGGCATCTGTCCTCAGAGGCCTGTTCTGGAATACCAACTTATGATACAACATTTGGTCCGTGAGCCCCACAACAGAACATCTCCGATACCCAGAAAGAAACCATGTTCTTCGACCGGTGTCAAACCATCAGGATAGACTAATCATACATGGCCCCTTAGCCACCAGCACATAGTAAGATTTCCGTGGTAACAAAACTGCATTGTGACCCAACTTTATTAGAATCCAGGCCTTGGTACTTTGCCCTAGAGCAACCAGAAAGAACCTGCCATGTTCCTTAGGTGCAATGGTCAATGTAGGTGTGCTTTCCAGTATCCACATGCGAGTACTATGCTACCCAAACTTTGCACATGGGGGAACCTGGTGTAAACAAACCAGACCTCCCCTGTCCAGTAGAAGGAAACCTTATGTTTGGATCAACTCACAGGCCTCAGCGTGTAAACTGCTCCATGGCCTCTTGATGCCACCACTCCATTGGTCGGTCATCATAGACACAAACTCCAGTCTAAGCAAACATCTGACATGCACCCTTATCCCGGTGCTGGATGTCTTGAATAAACCACTGCACATTGGAACTGCCTTCCACTTGGCACTGAATTGAACCATAGCTTGTGTTTACAATTCCATCCTCACCTGACTGGTCCCTAAGCCCTCTTGATAGGGAAATCTGGGGCCACAACGCAGCATTCTGCCTTCCCCATCGAATGAAGAAATGCCTGGTGAGTCTGCCCTGAAAACCCATATGAGGATCAATCAGGTCGGCCCTCGAGTCAACACCGATTTATAGGCTGCCATGGCCACTAGTGCCGTGTCTGACAGAGCCTGAGCTCGACTGAGTTTCAGCCACTAAAGAGAAGGCCCCATATCTAGCATTTGGGATTGCCATGGCCAAAGTATGTCATCTCTACCCATCCTTGATATTCAGGCACCTGTCCCCAGACCTTGGCAGGGATCCCTGCCAATTAGGGAACTTGAAGCACAATAGAGAACTCTTCTTTCCCCATGGCAATAAACCTGGCTTTTGGGATGGGTGTTCTACCCTCAAAGGGGGAGCCAGTTACAACATCAATGACACCACACACACTCCTGAGGACTACCCTTGGCACAAACAGGCATTGTGACCCTCACCCTGAGCATGCTTTCAAAAAATCCCTCTCAGATTCACCACAATGATCCCTCATTTCAGGCCTGGTATGCCTGTAGGTTCAAATCATAAAACTTGGTGGGATTTTCGAGGTGCCCAGACCCAGAGACCATCTCTGGAATTTTTGTTTTGGTGCACCCTTCAGATGGAAAACAGCACTCATCCCTTCCCCAAAAATGTCACCAAATTATGAGGAGCCACCAGGATCCATAGAGAGGCAATGTCTCCCATGGACCCATGAGAACACACCTGCATTCCGAGGCCATCCTGGACACACAATCCGGAGAGAAAAGCCTGTGCTACTGCCTTCCATTCACCCTAATTACAGTTCCAGATGAGCTGCTCTCAAGGTATATGCATTGGGCCTGTGATCACCTCGCCACTCACCCTAATTCGAATTTGTGTTTGCAGACTTATCTACCAAAACCATGGCACACATGCCCTCCAGGATGGGGTCTCTGGATCCACACTGCAGGACTGTCCCTGCCATCCACAAGGAAACTGTTTCCATCACAGTTGCCCAAACTGTCTAGATTAGGAGAAACCTACAAGGCCTCTGGGCCTACCCCAATTTCGGCGGCCGCTCTGAACACAAATGCACAGTCTGAAATACCCTGATCCCCTACATCCAGGAACACAGCCAAGTCAATGGTCCTGAGTCAGAATAATGAACCTAACATGCCCCTAGGACGTCATTGGAACCATTGATTCGGTTTTCAGACATGTGTCCTCAGAGGCCTGTTCTAGAATGCGAACTTATGATACAACATGTGGTGCCTGGGCCACACAACAGAACATCTCCTGTCCCCAGAAGGAAACCGTGCCCTACAATCTGTGCAAAATCCCAGAGTAGTAGATTCCTGCACAACTACTAAGCCACCAGCACATTCTAAGATCTACCTGGTAACAAACCAGCTGTGTGGCCCATCTGCAAGAGATTCCATGTCAAATCAAGGACTTGGTACTTTGCTACAGAGACACCAGAATAAAGCTGCCATGTTCTTCAGTTGCAATGGTCAATGAAGTTGAACATTCCAGGCATCCATGCGGTAGAGCTCTGCTACCCAAACTTTCCACATGGGGGACCCTGGAGCAAATAAACCACACTCCACCTGTCCAGTAGAATGAAACCTTGCTATTTGGAGCAGCTCATGAGTCTCAACGTGAAAATCCCTACATGGCTTCTTGACACCACCCCTCCATTTGTCAGTCATCATAGACACAAACTCCAGTGTGAGCAAATATCCGACGTCCTCCCTTACTAAGGTGCTGGGTATCTCGAAAAAGCTGCTGGACACAGGAACTGCCTTCCGCTTGGCAGTGAATTGAACTGTAGCTTGTGTTTACAATTCCTTCCTCACCCGACTGGTCCCCAAGCCTTCTTGATAGCGAATTATGGACACACAACACAGCATTCTGCCTTCCCGATAGAAACAAGTGCCTGGTGAGTCTGGCCAGAAACCCCACATGAGGATCAATCTGCTCGGCCCTATATCGGAGGGACCCTGATTTATAGGTTGCCCTGGCCACTAGTGCTGTGTCTGACAGAGCCTGAGCCCAGACCTAGTGTCAGTCACCAGAGTTTGAGCCCCACATCTAGTATTTGGGAATGCCATGGCTCAAGTATTTCATCTCTACCCATCCTTGGTATTCAGGCACCTGTCCCCAGACCTTTGCTGGAATCCCTGATAATGGGGCATCCTGAAGCACAATAGAGAACTCCTCCTTCTTCATATCAGGAAACTTGGCTGTTAGGATGGGTGTTCAACCCTGAAAGGGGGAGTCATTTACAAGTCCAGTGAGACCACACAAACGCCTCAGGGATGCCCTGGAGGCAAACAGGCCTTGTGACCCTCAGCCTGAGCATGCTTTCAAACAATCCTTCTCTGTTGCACCACCATGAACCCGCATTGCAGGCCTAATATGCCCTAAGCCCAAATCCTAGCACTTGTTGTGATGTCCCAGATGCCATGAACCAGAGCCCGTCTCTGGAATCCCTGTTTTGGGGCACCCATAAGGTGGAAAACATCACTATCCCCTTCCCCGAAAAAGCCACCAAACTATGGAGAGCCACCAGGATCCATAGAGAGGAAAAGACTCCCATGGACCCATGAGACCACACCTGCATTCCAAGGCCATCCTGGACACACAATCCAGAGAGAAAAGCCTGTGCTACTGCCTTCCAGTCTCCCTAATTATAGTTCATGACGAGCTTCCCTCAAGGTCTACGCATTGGGCCTGTGATCACCTCGCCACTCACCCTAATTTGTATTTGTGTTTGCAGACTTCTCTCCCAAAACCATGGCTCACATGCCCACCAGAATGTGATCTCTGGAGCCACACCACAGAACTCTGGCTGCCAACCCCAAGGACACTGTGCATATCAGATTTGCCCAAACCTTCCAGATTAGGAGAAACCTGTGTGGCCCCTGAGCCCACACCAATATTGCCGGCCACTCGGGATGGAAATGCGCAGTCTGAAACACCCTTATCACCTACATCCAGGGAAATAGCCACGTCAATGATCGTGAGATAGACGATTGAACCTAAAATGCCAGTAGGCTCTCAATGGAACCCCATTAGGTTTTTAGGCATCTGTCCTCAGGGGCCTGTTCTGAAATACCAATCTATGACACATCATATGGTCTCTGAGCCACACGACAGAACATTCCCTGTCCCCAGAAGAATACCATGCTCTTGGACCTGTGCCAAACCCTCAGGGTAGGAGAATCCTGCATGGCACCTTAGCAACCAGCACATTCTAAGTTCTCCCTGGTAACAAACAAGCATTGTGACCCATCTGCAAGAGATCCCATGTCAACTCAAGGCCTTGGCACTTTGTCCCAGAGCCACCAGAACGAATCTGCCATGTTCCTCACCTGCAGTTGTCAATGGAGGTGTGCTTTCCTGGCATCCATGCCGGAGAGCTCTTCTTCACAAACTTTCCACATGGGGAAACCTAGAGTAAACAAACCAGACTTCACCTACACTGTACAAAAAAATGTTACTTTTTGCAGCAGTTCACAGGCCTCAGCATGTGAACTCCTCCATGGCCTCTTTATACCACCCCTCCACTTGTCGGTCATCATAGACAAAAACTCTAGTGTGAGCAAGCATCTGACATCCACCCTTATTCCAGTGCTGGATATCTCGAGTAAACTGCTACAAATTGGAACTGCCTTCTGCTTGGCACTGAATTGAACCATAGCTTTTGTTTACAATTCCACCCAAAACTGACTGGTTCCCAAGCTCTCGTGATTGGGAAACCTGGAGCCACAACACAGCATTCTGCCTTCCCTATTCAATGAACAAATGCCTGGGAATCTTCCCAAGAAACTCCACATGAGGATCAATGTGCTCCGCCCTCGAATCTACTCTGATATAAAGGCTGCCATGGCCACTAGCGCTGTGTCTGACAGAGCCTGAGCCCCGACCGAGTTTTAGGCCTCATATCTAGCATTTGGGATTGCTATGGCCCAAGTACGTCATCTCCACCCATCCTTGGTATTCAGGCACCTATCTCGAGACCTTGCTGGAAACCCTGCCAATGGGGCAACCTGAAGCACAGAGGAACCTGACGGAAGAGAACTCATCCTTCCTCATGGCAGGACATTTGGCTGTTGGGTTGGGTGTCCAACTCTCTAAGACGGAGCCAGATATATGACCAATGAGACCACTCCCACTCCTGAGGGCCGCCATGGGAGCAAACAGGCATTGTGAGACTCAGCCTGAGCAAGCTTTCAAACAATCCCTCTCAGTTGCACCATCATGATCCCGCATTGCAGGCCTCATACACCCCTAGGTGCAAATCCTAACCCTTGGTGGGAAGTCCCAGATGCCCAGAAAAAGAGCCTGTATCTGGAATCCCTGTTTTGGGGCACCCATAAGATGGAAAACAACACTCTTCCCTTCCCCAAAAAAGCCACCAAACTATGAGCTGCACAGATCCATAGAGAGGAAAAGTTTCCCATGGACCCATGAGACTATACCTGCATTCCAAGGCTATCCTGGACACACAATATAGAGAGAAAAGCCTGTGCTACTGCCTTCCAGTCACCCTAATTACTCCTGACAAGCTGCACTCCAGGTCTACTCATTGGGCCTGTGATCACCTTTCCACTAACCATAACCCACATTTGTGTTTGCAGACTTCTCTCCCAAAACCATGGCTCATATGCCCTCCAGGACAGGGTCTCTGGATCCACAACACATGACTGGGCCTGCCATCCCCAAGGAAACTGTGCCCGTCAAACCTGCCCAAACCTTCCAGTTTAGGAGAAACACGCAAGAGCCCTGAGCCCGACCCAATATTGTCGGCAGCACTGGACACAAATGCCAGTCTGAAACGCCCTGATCACCTACATCCAAGCAGACAGCCATTTCAATGTTCCTGGGTCAGAAGATTGTACCTGACATGCTCCTAGGACGTCATTGGAACACTAGATTAGGTTTTCAGGCATCTGTCCTCAGGGTCCTGTTCTGAAATACCAACTTAGGATACAACATGTGGTCCCTGAGCCACACAATAGAATATCTCCTGTCCCCAGTAGGAAACCATGCCCTTCGACCTGTGCCAAACCCTCAAGATTGGAGAATCCTGCACAGCACCTTAGACACCAGCACAAACTCTAGTTTGTGCGTTGACCCATACCACAAGCTTTCCATCTGCTGGACAGTCGAGTCCTGTTGAATGGCTCCAGGATGTCCCATACGGAAAGACTGGAGAGCAGGATTCGAAGGATGGATGCCTGTACAGCATACCTCACATTCCCATTGGCTCTTTGTGACAAGACATGTTTGAACTACTGGCTCTGGGGCGAGCTAACTAGGGGGCTGAATTGAAATGGACTCTCCTGCGGATGGGTCATATTGTGGGTTTGTGTGCATGGAGTCCTTGGAATATTTTGGCAGCTCAGGGGCCATGAAGTATTCGCCTAACCGAAGGGTGTAATATTGCTCCAATTAAAAAGAGATCCCTATGTGGAGATGAGACAGGTTCTCTTTGGTGCCTCAGAAAAGCCCCAGATACTGGTCTTCAAACCAGTTCTCTGAGTAGAGACACCTGGAAACCAAAGCTAGGGTTCAGATTAGAGCCTAGATGCCTGTCCGTTTCAATCTTCTGTCTCTGGGGACACTGTCTGAGTATCTAAGTGGAGATAGTTGCTCAGCTGGTGTCAGAGTGCCCCTCTTAGTCCATGGCCGAGGCATGGCCTTGGAGACCTTATTGGATTCTCCTAATCTCTAGGGTTGTGGCCAATGGATTGGGTACAGTTTTCTTGGAGAGGACTGGCACAGTCCTTCAGTGTGTCTCCATAGGCCCTAGCCTGGAGGGTGTGTGGGTCCGGGCTGTGGGCACAGAAGTCTGAAAACACAAACTCGGCTTGGGTGTGGAGCCGAGAGCATGGCAGGATGGACCCACAGACCGTGAGAGGAGATCCTCAGCTTATGAAAGAAGGGCAAATGGGAGGCAGTCACGCAAGCTTTTGTCTTTGGATGTTTTGTCTCCCATAGCCGTGGAATGTAGGGGTGACCTCAGGGGCTATGGAAGAGTCTCCCTCTCTGAGGAGTTGGTCCAGCTCTTAAGATTTTGGGGACATTTTGTGGGAAGGGTGGAGTCCTGCTGTCTGGCTCAGGTGTTCTTCCAGGAGAGGGACTCCAGATCACAGTCCTGGGTTCGAGCAAATGGAATACTCGAGCTCTTGTGAAGATTGGGATCATAGGGGCTTGGCAAGCCCCATATGCGGGCTCTTGGTCGAGGCCCTGAGAGACCTTACTTCGACATGGGGCCCATGCTGATGGTCCCAATGCGAGTTTGTACCCAAGGAGGCACTCAAGTTTAGGCTTGGCCTCAGGGGCCATGAAGGTTTCTCCTACACTGAAGGTATGACTCCATGCCAACAGCAAGTTTTCCAGCCATGGGGAAGGAGAAGATCTGATTTGTGCTTCAGTTACCCACGTTTGCCAGGATTTGATATAATATCTAGGGTCAGATGTCTGAAAACCCAGGTTGGGAAGAGATGACGGCATAAGGCCATGGCTTGTCTGATGTGCTTAGTGTGCAGCCAGCTGTTTCCTTGTCTGTCGGGACGTCAGGCTGTGTCAGACAGAGCATTACTGACCAGGGTAGCCTTTCCAGTTAGGGTGCGGTCGAGGCCAGAGCAGGTTGGTTCTCATTTGTGGTTTCTGGAGAGCCCCATAGGGCAACGTTTTTCTTCTGGTGGGCAGGCAGAAAACTGTGTTGTGGTTCTGGAATTCCCAGTCTGGAGGGCTTGTTTGCCAGGAGTGTGAAGAGGGAAGTCTGAAAACACAAGCTAGCGTTAGGTTTGGGGCCGAGGGCATGGCAGGCCCACTCTGCAGAGACTGAATCAAGATCTCCTGCATCTGAGGTCAGGGCGAGTATCAGACGTTGCCTCAGGTTGGAGTTTGTGTCCATTATGGCCCCTTCCTGAAGGGGGTGGGGGCGTCATGAGGCCAGGGAGGTTTCCCAACGCTGGGAGTTATGAGCTGCCCCAAACATCAAGGTTTCCTCTGTAGGACAGTCGAGTACTATGAGATGGTTCTAGGATGACCCCTACAGAAAGACTCGAGAGAAGGGGTCTAAGCATGAATGTCTGCAAATGCCACCTCACATTCCCACTGGCTGCTTGGGGCAAGGCAGGCTCAATCTGCAGGCTCTTGGGCGGGTTTCTCAGAGGGCTGAGTTGAAATGGACTCTCCTGAGGATGAGTCATACTGTGGGTTGGTGGCCATGGAGACCTTGGAATGTGGCGGTGGCTCAGGGACTCTGCAGGTTTCTCCAAACCGAAGGGTTTGACACAGCTCCAACAATGAAGCGTCCCATGTGGAGACGATAGTTGTTCTGTTTGGTGTCTCAGGAAAGCCCCAGATGCTGGTCTTCAAACCCAGGCCTCTGAGGAGTGACACCTGGAAACCAAAGCAAGAGTTCAGATTAGGGCCCAGGGGCCTGTCTGGTTCAATCTACTGTCTCTGCCGACATCTGTCTGTGTTTCTGCATGGAGGTAGTTGCTCAGCTTGTGTCAGGATGCCTTTGTCCAGAGTGGCTTATAGTAGTGGGATGTCCTCGGGGGCCTTGATGTTTCTCCTATTCTGTGGGGTTATGGGCAATGGAATGGGCATAGTCTCCTTGGAGAGAGCAGGACAGTCCTGTGGTGTGGCTCCAGAGGCCCCAGCCTGGCGGCTGTGTGGGCCAGGGCTGTGGGGACAGACATCCAAAAACACAAACTCGGCTGAGGTTTGGGGCTGAGGTTATGGCAGGAGTGATCTACAGTCCATGAGGGGAGCTCATTGTGATTAGAAAGTAAGGCGAGTGAGAGGCGGTCGTTCAGGCTTATGTCTCTGGATGTTGTATTCATGATGGTCATTTAATGTAAGCATGGTCTCATGGGCCATGGAAGTCTCCCTCTCTGGTGATTTGTCCGGCTCCCAAGAGATTGGGGTCATTTTGTGGGAAGGGAGGAGTCCTGTTTTCTGCCTCATGTGTCCCCACAATAGAGGGATTCTAGAGCAGAGCACTGGGTACATACAACTGGAATACCCACCCTCTGGTTAGGCCTGGGGTCCTATGGGCATGGCAAGCCCATATGCAGATTCTTGGTCCAGCCACTGAGAGACGTTACTTGAATAGTGGACTCATGCTGAGGGTCACAATGTGTGTTTGTGCCCAAGGTGGTCCTCAATATTGGGCGGGACCTCATTGAGCTTGCAGGTTTCTCCTACACTGAACCTTGGACATGCCAACCTCAGGGTTTCTTGCCATGGGGAAGGAGGAGTTTTGATTTCTGCATCACGTTCACCTCTGGGCACTAATTGGAGATAAGGTCTAGGTTCTGAAGCCTGAAAACCGAGGTTTGGAAGAGATGACGACCTAAGGCCATGGCGGGTCCGATGTGTTCAGTTTGGGGCCAGCTTTCTAGGTGTCGTTCAGGAGGTCTGCACTCAGGCTGTGCCAGACAGGGCATTCGTGCCCAGATACGCTGTATAATTGGGGTACAGTTGAGTGGCATGCAGAAGATAATTATTTGGGGTTTCTCCGTAGCCCCATAAGGCAAAGTCTTTCTTCTGGAGGGCAGGCAGAGTGCTGCATTCTGGCTCCGGAACTGCCAAACTGGAGGCCTTGCGGCCAGGAATGCAAGGATGTAAGTCTGAGAACTGAAGCTTTGCTTTGGTTTCAGGGCGAGGAAATGACAGGCACACTCTGCAGAGCTGAATTTAGATTTCATGCATTTGAGGTCAGGGCGAGGTTCATATATTGGCTCAGGTTGGAGTTTCTGTCCATGATGACCCCTTCATGAAGGGGGGTCATCACACCGCCATTGGTGTTTTCCCATGATGGCAGTAGTGAGATGCTCCAAACCACAAGGATTTTCTGCGGGTCAGTTGAAACCTGTTGGATGGCTCCAGGGCATCCCATATGGAACAATTGCAGAGCAGGGTTGTAAGGATGGATGCCTGGGCATCCGGCCTTGCATTCCAATTGTCTCCTAGCGAAACGGCACGTTTGATTGCTGCCTATGATGTAGCAGCCGAGGGGGCTGAGTTGAAATGCATTCTCCTGAGGATCGGTCATAATGTGGGATTGTGTCCATGGAGACCTTGGAATGGGGCAGTGGCACCAGGGCTCTGAAGGATGCTCCTAACCAGAGGTTTTGACACAGCTCCAAGAAGCATTTTTCCCATGGGGAAACAAGATTTGTTCTCATTGGTGCTTCAGTAACCCCCAATATGCTGGTATTGGAAACCAGAACTCTGAGGAGAGATGCCTGGAAACCAAGGCAATGGATCTGATTAGGGCCTGGGGCCTGTCTGGTTTAATCTTCTTCTCTCGGTTCATCTGTCTATGGGATTGAGTGGAGGTAGTTCCTCAGCTGGTGTCAGATTGCCCCTATTTGTCCTGGGCAGTCTACACTATTGGGATGGCCACTTTGACTTTGGAGGTTTCTCCTAATTTGCAAGTTTGTGGCCAATGAAATGGGCAGAATTCCTTTGGGGAGGGAAGGCACAATCCTGAGGTGTGGCTCTAGGGGCTCAAGCATGGAGGGTGTGTGGGTCAGAGCTGTGGGGACAGAAGTCTGAAAACAGAAACTCGTCTTAGGTTTGGGGACATAGGTATGGGAGGCCCGATCTACAGACCTTGAGCAGAACTCTTCAGGATATGAACAAAGAGTGAGTGTGAGGCACTTGCTCAGGCTTTTGACTCTGGATTTTGTGTCACTGATGGCCGTGGAATGTAGGGGCGTCCTCATGGACCATGGGTGAGACTTCCTCTATGGGGATTTGGATGATCCCAATATTTTGGGGTCATTCCGTGGGATGGGAGGAGTCCATTCTGTTTTTTTTTTTTTTTTTTACCTCAGGTGTGCCACTAAAGAGGGATTCCAGAGCAGAACCCTGGGAAGGGGCGACTGGACAACCCGAACTCTGTATAAGATTGGGGGCCTAAGGGCATGGCAATCCCCATATGGGGTACCTTGGTCCAGCCACTGAGAGGTCTTACTTGAGTACAGTGCTCACACTGAGGGTCACAATGCATGTTTGTGCCCAATGTAGGCATCAAGCATGGGCGGGGACTCATGGGCCATGCTTGATTCTCCTACACTGAACTTTGGACAACATACAAACCACAAGGTTTCTTTCCATGGGGAAGGAGGAATTCTGATTTCTGCATCATGTTCACCCCTGGGCAGTGACTGGAGATAAGATCTAAGTTCTGAATCCAGAAAATCGAGGTTGGGATGAGATGATAACCTAAGGTCATGGAGGGTCCGATGTGCTCAGTGTGCGGTCAGCTTTCTGGGTGTTGTTCAGGAGGTATGGATTCAGGCTGTGTCAGACAATGCATTAGTGCCCAGGTTAGAATGTATAATTTGGGTACAGTTGAGTTCCATGTAGCTTCATCCTCATTTATTGTGTCAGGGAAGCTCACTGGGGCAACATTTTTCTTCTGGTGGGCAGGCAGAGTGCAGCATTGTGGGTCCAGAATTGCCAAACTTGAGGGCGTCGGGACCAGGAGTGTGAGGACATAAGTCTGAGATTATAAGCTAAACTTAAGTTTCAGGGCGAGGGCACGGCAGGCACCCTCTGCAGATCCGAATCAAAATCTCATTCATCTGAAGTCAGGACGAGGATCAGACTTAGGCGCAGGTTGGAGTTTCTGTCCATGATGGCCCCTTCATCAAAGGGGTGGAATCTCGAGGCCATGGAGGTTTTCCCACGTTGGGAGTTGTGGGATGCTCCAAACTGCAAGGATTCCTTCTGCGGGAAAATTAAGACCTGTTGGATGGCTCCAGGACATCCCATATGGAATGACTCCAGAGCCGGGTTCTAAGGATGGATGCCTGAGCAGACTGCCTCTTACACCAATTGTCTCCCTGCCACAAGACAGGTACGATCTGATGGCTATGCAGGAGCAATCGTGGGAGCTGAGTTGAAATGGACTCTCCTGAAGATGGGTCTTAATGTGTGTTTGTGTCCATGAGGAAGTTGGAATGGGGTGGTGGCCCCAGGGCTCTAAAGGATTCTAACCGGAGATTTTGAAACAACTCGAAAAAGCAAGTTTTCCATGTGGAGACAAGATTTGTTCTAATTGGTGCCTCAGGAAACCCACATATGCTGGTATTAGAAGCAGGCCTCTGAGGAGAGATACATAGAAACCACAGCAATGCATCCAATTAGGTCCTAGGAACCTCTCTGGTTCAATCTTCTTCTCTGTCGACATCTGTCTATTTTATGAAATGGAGGTAGTTGCTCAGCTGGTGTCAGACCGCTCCTGTTTGTCCGGGCGGCCTACACTATAGGGATGGCCTCGGGGACTTTGGAGGTTTCTCCTAAATTGTATGATTATGGACAATGGCATGGGCAGAATTCCTGTGGAGTGGGCAGGCACAGACCTGATGTGTGGCTCCAAGGGCCCAGCCTTGAGGGTGTGTGGGCAAGGACTGTGGGGACAGATGTCTGAAAACACAAACTCAGCTTAGCTTTGGGGACGTAGGTATGGCAGGTCCGATTTACAGACTATGAGGAGAACTTTTTGGGATATGAATAAAGGGTGAAAGTGTGACACTTGTCAGGCTTTTGCCCCTGGATTTTGTGTCAATGATGGCTGTGGAATGTCAAGGAGTCCTCATGGGCCATGGAAGAGTCTTTCTCTCTGTGGATTTGGCCAGATCCCAATTGTTTTGGGTTAATCTGTGGGATTCAGTTTTGTTAACTAAGGTGTCCCACCAAAAGAGGGATTCCAGAGCAGAGCCCTGGACAACAAGAAATCTAACTAAAAATACGGGCCTAGGGGCATGGCAAGCCCAATATGCCTTCTAATGGTCCAGCCACTGAGAGGCCTTCATTGAGGACAGAACTCATGCTGAGGGTCACAATGCGTGTTTATGCCCTCGTGGTACTCAAGCATGGGTGGGGACTCATGGTGCATGCTTGTTTCTCCTACACTGAATGATAGTCAACATGTCAACCACATGAGTTCTTGGCATGGGGAAGTATTAATTCTGATTTCTGCATGTCATTCACCCCTGGGCAGTGATTGGAGATAAGGTCTAGGTTGTGAAGTCTGAAAACCGAGGTTGGGAAGAGATGACGACCTAAGACCATGTTGGGTCCGATATGCTCAGCGTGGAGCCAGCTGTCTGGGTGTTGGTCGGGAGGTCCAAGCTTGGGCTGTGTCAGACAGGGCCTTAGTGCCCAGGGTAGATTGTATAATTGGGGTACAACTGAGTGCCGTGCAGGTTGATCTTTATTTGGCATTTCTGGGTAGCCCCAAAGGCAATGTTTTTCTTCTGGAGAACAGGCAGAGTGCTGCATTGTGGCTCCGGAATTTCCAAAGTGGATGCCTTGTGGACGGGGAGTGTGAGGACGTAAGTCTGAGAACACATGTTAGGCGTAGGTTCTGGGCGAGGGCACGGCAGGCACCCTCTGAAGATCTGAATCGGGATATCATGAATCTGAAGTCAGGGCGAGGTTCAAACCTAGGCTTAGGTTTGAATTTCTGTCCATTCTGGCCACTTTATGAAGGGGACAGCATCTCCAGTCCATGGAGGTTTACCCACAATGGAAGTTGTGAGATGCTCCAAACAACAAAGATTCCTTCTGATCAACAATTGAGACCTTTTGTATCACTCCAGTACATACCATACAGAATGACACCAGAGCAGGGATCTAAGGATGGATGCATGGGAAGCCCGCCTCACATTGCAGTTGTCTCCTAGCAAATAGACAGGTTTGATATGCTGGCTCTGTCAGAGCAACCAAGGGGGCTGAGTTGAAATGGACTCTCCTGAGGATGGATGCTAATGTGGGTTTGTGTCCATGGAGACCTTGGAATGGGGCGTTGGTGCATGGGCCCTGAAGGATTCTCCTAACCGGAGGTTTTGAGACATCTCCAAAGGACAAGTTTCCCATGTGGAGACGAGATTTGTTCTGATTGGTGCCTCAGGAAACCCCCATATACTGTTATTGGAATATAGGCCTCTGAAGAGAAATAACTGGAAACCAAAGCAATGGCTCCATTTAGAGCCTAGGGGCCTGTCCGGTTGAATCTTCTTCTCTGTGTACATCCATCTAAGGTATTAGTGGAGTTAGATGCTCAGCTGGTGTCAGATGGCCCTTGTTTGTCCCAGGCGGCCTACACTATTGTGAAGGCCTTGGGGACTTTGGAGGTTTCTCCTAATTTTATGATTATGGACAATGGAATGGGCAGAATTCCCGTGGAGAGGGAAGGCACAGTTTTGATGTGGCTCCAGGGGCCCCAGCCTGCAGGGTGTGTGCACCAGGACTGTGGAGACAGAAGTCTAAAACACAAACTCAGTTTAGGTTTAGGGACGTAGGTATGGCAGGCCCGATCTACAGACCGTGAGGAGAATTCTTCCGGATATGAAGAAAGAGAGATTATGAGGCACTTGTTCAGGCTTTTGTTTCTGGATTTTGTGTCAACGATGGGCGTGGAATGTCGGGGAGGCCTCATGGGCCATGGACGAGTCTTCCGCTCTGTGGATTTGGCCCGATTCCAATTGTTTTGGGTCAAACTGTGGGATGGGAGGAGTCCTTTCAGTTTTGTTACCTCAGGTGTCCCACCAAAAGAGGGATTCCAAAGCCGAGCCCTGGGGAGGGGAGACTGGACAACCAGAAATCTGGTTAAAAATTGGGGCCTAGGGGCATTGCAAGCCCAATATGCTGTCTTTTGGTCCAGCCGCTGAGAGGCCTTACTTGAGAACTGGGCTCACGTTGAGGGTCACAATGCATGTTTGTGACCGACTTGGTCCTCAAGCATCTGCAGGGCCTCATGGGCCACACTGGTTTCAACTACACTTTACGTTAGACAACATGCCAACCACAAGGTTTCTTGCCATGGGGAAGGAGTTCTGATTCCTGCATCATGTTCAACCCTGGGTGGTGACTGGAGATAATGTTTAGGATCTGAAGCCTGAAAACCGAGGTTGGAAAGAGATGATGACCTAAGGCCATGGCGGGTCTGATGTGCTCAGTGTGTGGCTAGCTGGGTGGGTGCGAGCCAGGAGGTTCAGTCTCAGGCTGTGCCAGAAAGGGCAGTAGTGCCCAGGGCAGCCTGTATAATTGGGGTCCAGTCAAGTGGCATGCAAGTTGATCCTCATTTGGGGAATCTGGGTAGCCCCAGAGGGCAAAGTTTTTCTTCCGGAAAGCAGGCAGAGTGCTGCCTTGTAGTTCTGGAATTGCCAAACTGGAGGGCTTGTGGGCCAGGAATGTGAGGATGGAAGTTGAGAACACAAACTAGACTTACGTTTCTGGGCAAGGGCACGGCAGGCACACTCTGCAGAGCTGAATCAAGATGTCCTGCATCTGAAGTCAGGGCGAGGATCAGACGATCGATCAGGTTGGAGCTTCTGTCCCTGATGGCCCCTTCATGAAGCGCAGGGGGCGGGATCACGAGGCCATGGAGGTTTTCCCACGATGGGAGTTGTGAGATGCTCCAAACAGTAAAGATTCTTCTGCGGGACTATTGAGACCTGTTGGTTGGCTCCAGGACTTCCCATACAGCATAATTCTGAGAATGGTTCTAAGTATGGATGTCTGGGAAGCCTGCCTCTCATTCCAATCATCTCCTAGCGACAAGACGGGTTAGATCTGCTGGATCAGGGGGAGCAACTGAGGGGGCTGAGTTGAAATGGACTCTCCTGTGGATGGGTCCTAATGTGGGTGTGTCTCCATGGAGACCTTGGAATGAGGCGCTGGCACCGGGAACCTGAAATGTCCTTCTAACCAGAGGCTTTGAGAGAGCTCCAACATGCAAGTTTCCCATGTGTAAACGAGATTTGTTCTGATGGGTGCCTCAGGAAAAGCCCTCAGCAGGTATTGGAAACCAGGCTTTTGAAGAGACATGCCTGTAAACCAAAGCTATGGATCCCAATATGGCCTGGGGTCCTGTCTGGTCAATCTTCTTCTCTGGGGACATCCATCTATGGTATGAGTGGAGGTAGATGCTCAGCTGGTGTCAGACGGCCCTTTTTTGTCCCGGACAACCTACACCATTGGTATGGCCTCAGGGAATTTGGAGGTTTCTCCTAATTTGTATGGTTTTGGATAATGGAATGGGCAGAATTCCCATGGATTGGTAAGGCACAGTCCTAATGTGTGGTTCCAGGGGCCCAGCCTGGAGGGTGTGTGGCCCAGGACTTTGAGGACAGAACTCAAAAAACACAAACTCAGCTTAGGTTTGGGGACGTAGGTATGGCACGGTCGAACTACAAATCATGAGAAGAACTCTTCAGGATATGAAGAAAGAGCGAGTCTGAGGCGCTTGCTTAGGCTTTTGTCTCTGGATTTTGTATCAGCGATGGCCGTGGAATGTCGGGGAGGCCTCATGAGCCATGGACGAATCTTCCTCTCTGTGGATTTGGCCCTATCCCAATTCTTTTTCCTGAATCTGTGGAATGGGAGGACTCCTTTAAGGTTTGTTACCTGAGGTGTCCCACCAAAAGAGGAATTCCAAAGCAGAGCCCTGGGCAAGAGTGAAGGGACAACCCGAACTTGGTTAAAAATTGGGGTCTAGGGGCATGGCAAGCCCAATATGCTCTTTCTTCATGCAGCCACTGAGAGGCCTTGCCTGAGGACCGGGCTCAGGCTGAGGGTCACAATGTGTGTTTGAGACCAATGTGGCCCTCAAGCGTGGGCTGGGTCTCATGTGCCACACTGGTTTCAACTACACTGAAAGTTGGACAACATGCCAACCACGAGGTTTCTTGCCAAGGGAACGAGTTCGGATTTCTGCAACATTTTCAAACCTGGGCAGTGATTGGAGATAAGGTCAAGGTTCTGAAGCCTGAAAACCGAGGTTGGGTAGAGATGACGACCTATGGCCATGGCGGGTCCGATGTGCTCAGTGTGTGGCCAGCTGTCTGGGTGGGGCCAGGAGTTCCAGGCTCAGGCTGTGTCAGAATGGGCAATTGTGCCCACTTCAGCCTATATATTTGGTGTACAGCCAAATGGCGTGCAGGTTGATCCTCATTTGGGGTTTCTGGGTAGCCCCAGAGGGCAATGTTCTTCTTCCAGGGAGCAGGCAGAGTGCCGCATTGTACTTCTGGATTGCCAAACTGGAGGGCTTATGGGCCGGTAGTCTGAGGACGGAACTCCGAGAACACAAGCAAGGCTTAGGTTTTATGTGTGAGGACATGGCAGACCTGAATCGAGAACTCTTGCACCTGAAGTCAGGTTGAGCATCAGACGATGCCTCAGGTTTGACTTTCTGTCCCTGATGGCCCCTTCATAAAGGGGGGGAATCACGAGGCCGTGGGGGTTTTCCCACCATGGGAGTTGTGAGAAGCTCCAAACTGCAAAGATTCTACTGTGGGACAATTGAGACCAGTTGGTTGGCTCCAGGCCAACGATTCTGAGCAGGGTTCTAAGGATGGATGGCTGGGTAGCCCACCTCGCATTCCAATATTCTCCTAGCTACAAGACAGGCTAGATCTGTTGGATCTCGGGGAGCAACCGAGGACGCTGAGTTTAAATGGACTCTCCTGTGGATGGGTCCTAATATGTTTTTGTGTCTATGGAGACTGTGGCATTAAGCGGTGGCACTAGGGCCCTGAAGGCTTCTCCTAAACAGAGGTTTGACACAGGTCCACCATGCAAGTTTCCCATGTGTAGAGGAGATTTGTTCTGATGGGTGAGTCAAGAAACAGCCATATTTTGGTATTGAAATCCAGGCCTCTGAGGAGAGATGCCTGGAAAACAAAGCAATGGATCCGATTAGTGCCTAGGGGCCTGTTGGTTTCTTTTTACCTCGGGCGACATCTATCTATGGGTCAGGGTGCAGGTACGTGCTCAGATGAACTCAGATTGCCCGTGTTTGTCCTTGGAAGCCAACACTATGGGATGGCCTCAGGGAATTTAAAGGTTTATACTTTTAGTTGCCTTGTCGCCATTGGAATGGGCTCACACAATTCCCTTGCGAGGGCAAGAACAGTCCTCAGGTTTGGCTTCAGGGGCCTGAGCCTATAGGGTGTGTAGGCCAGGGCTGTTTGGACAGTTGTCTGAAAACACAAACTCGACTTCTGTTTCGGGTCATAGGTAGAGCAGGACTGATCTACAGACCATGAGGAGAACATTTTGGTATATGAAAAAAGGGCGAGTGTGAGGCTATTGCTCATGTTTTTGTCTCTGCATATCATGTCACTCATGGTCGTGAAATTTCCGGGTGACTTCATGGGAAATGGACGAGTCTTACTCTCTGGAGATTTGGCCCCTTCCAAAGAGGTTGGGGTCATTCTGTGGGATGGAAGAAGTCGTTTTTTTTTGTTGTTGTTGCTTTGTTTTGTTTCATTTTTTAACCTCCGTTGTCCCACCACATGAGGAATTCCAGAGTAGAGCTCTGGGGAGGGGTGACTGAACAACCAGAAATCTGCTTAAAAATTGGGGCCTAGGGCTATGTCAAGCCCATTATGACATCTAGTGATCCAGGCTCTGAGAGGACTTACTAGAGGACAGGACTCACCCTGAGGGTCACAATGCATATTTATGCCCTCGTCGCACTCAAGAATAGGCGGGCCTCAGGGTGAATGCTAGTTTCTCCTACAATGAACGTTGGACAACATGCCAACCACAAGGTTTCTTGCCATGTGTAAGGAGAAGTTCTGATTTCTGCATCACACTCACCCCCAGGCAGAGATAAAGTCTAGTTTCTGAGGCCTGAAAACTGAGGTAGGGAAGAGATGAGGACCTAAGGCCATGGCGAGTCTAATGTGCTCAGTGTGCGGTCAGCTGTCTGGGTGTTGGTCAGGAAGTCCGGGCTCAGGTTGTGTCAGACAGTGCATTAGTGCCAGGTTAGACTATATAATTCGGGCAAAGTCGAGTACCGTGTAGGTTTATCTTCATATAAGGTGCCTTGGCAGCTCTTTAGGCAATATTTTTTTTCCAGAAAGCAGGCCATGTGCTCCATTGTCGGACCGGATTTACCAATCATGAGGGCTTTGAGGCCAGGAGAGTGAGGTCGGAATTCTGAGAACAAAAGTTATACTTGGGCTCAGGGCAAGGGCACGGCAGGTACCCCCTGCAGATCTGAACCAATATCTCATCCATTTCAAGTCAGGGAGAGAATTAGACTTTGGCTTAGGTTGGAGTTTCTGTGCCTGACGGCTCATTCATGAAGGGAGCGGAATCTCGTGTCCATGGAGTTTTTCCCACGTGGGAGTTGTGGGTTGCCCCCTTCAAGAATTCCTTCTGCGGGACAATTGAGACCTTTGGGCAGCTCCAGGACATCCCATATGGAGTGACTCCATAGCACCGTTCGAGGGAGGATGCCTGGGAAGCCAGCCTCGCATTCCAATTGTCTCCTAGCAACAAGCCAGTTTAGATCTGATGGCTCTGCGGGAGCAACCGGGGTGACTGACTTGAAATGGACTTTCCTCAGGATGGGCCCTAATGTGTCTTTGTGTCCATGGGGCCTTGGAATGGGGCCGTGGCACCGGGACCCTGAAGTATTCTCCTAAGCTTTTGACAGAGCTCGATGCACATGTTTCCTTGTGGAGACGAGATTTGTTCTGATTGCTACCTCAGGAAAACCCCTATGCTGGTATTGGAATCCAGGCTTTTGAGGAGACATGCCTCTCACCAAAGCAATGGATCCGATTGGCCAGGGTCCTGTCTGGTTCAATCTTCTTCTCTGGGGACATCCATCTATGGTATGAGTGGAGGTTGATGCTCAGCTGCTATCAGACCGCGCTTGTATGTCACGGGCGACATGCCCTATTGGGATGGCCTCAGGGATTTGGAGGGTTCTCCTAATTTTACGGTTTTGGACAATGGAATGGGCAGAGTTCCCATGGATTGGGTAGGCACAGTCCTTATGTGTGGCCCCAGGGACCGCAGCCTGGAGGGTGTGTGGCCCAGGACTTTGAGGACAGAAGTCTGAAAACATAAACTCAGCTTAGGTTTGGAGACGTAGGTATGGCAGGCCCGATCTATAAACCATGAGAAGAACTCTTCAGGATATGAAGAAAGAGCGAGTCTGAGGTGCTTGTTCAGTCTTTTGTCTCTAGATTCGGTATCAGCGATGGCCGTGGATTGTCTGGGAAACCTCATGGGCCATGGACGAATCTTCCTCTCTGTGGAATTGGACCGATCCCAATTCTTTTTCGTCAATCTGTGGAATGGGAGGTCTCCTTTCAGGTTGGTTACCTTAGGTGTCCCGCCAAAAGAGGAATTCCAAAGAAGAGCCCTGGGGAAAAGCGAAGGGGCAACCCGAATTATGGGTAAAATTTGGGGCCTAGGGGCATGGCAAGCCCAATATGCTGTCTTTTCATCCAGCCACTGAGAGGCCTTACCTGAGGACTGGGATCAGGCTGAGGGTCACAATGTGTGTTTGTGACCAATGTGGCCCATAAACATGGGCGGGGCCTCATGGGCCACACTGGTTTCAACTACAATGAACATTGGAAAACATGCCAACCACATGGTTTCTAGCCACGGGGAAGGAGTTGTGATTTCTGCATCACTTACAAGCCTGGGCAGTGATTGGAGATAAGGTCTAGGTTCTGAGACTTGACAACCGAGGTTGGGAAGAGATGACGACCTAAGGACATGGCTCGTCCGGCGTGCTCAGTGTTCGACCAGCTTTCTGGGTGGGGCCAGGAAGTCCAGGCTCAGGCTGTGTCAGAATGGGCAATAGTGCCTAGGTCATCCTATATATTTGGGGTACAGTCGAATGGCATGCAGGTTGATCCTCCTTTGGAGTTTCTGGGTAGCCCCACAGGGCTATGTTTTTCTTCCTGAAGGCTGGCAGAGTGCTGCATTATAGTTCTGGTTTGCAAACTGGAGGGCTTGTGGGCCAGTAGTCTGAAGACGGAAATCTGATAACACAAGCTAGGCTTAGGTTTCTGGGTGAGGACAAGGCAGGAACAATCTACAGACCTGAATCGAGATCTCGTGCTTCTAAAGTCAGGGTGAGGATCAGAAGATCGCTCAGGTTGGTGTTTCTGTCCCTGATGGCCCCTTCATGAAGGGGCGGGGTCTCGAGTTCGTGGGGGTTTTCCCACGATGTTAGTTGTGAGAAGGTCCAAACTGCAAAGATTCTTGTGCAGGACAATTGAGACATGTTGGTTGGCTCCAGGGCAACGATTCCGAGCAGGGTTCTAAGGATGGATTCCTGGGTAGCCCACCTTGCATTCCAATTGTGTCCTAGCAACAAGACAGGTTATATCTGCTGGATCTGGGCGAGCAATCTGGATCTGGGTTGAAATGGACTCTCCTGTGGATGGATCCTAATATGTTTTTGTGTCTATGGAGACCTTGGAATGAAGGGGTGGCACTGGGGTCCTGAAGGGTTTTTTCAAACAGAGGCTTTGACACAGCTCCAACGTGCAAGTTTCCCATATGTAGATGAGATTTGTTCTGACGGATGAGTCAGGAAACAGCCATATGCTGGTATTGAAATCCAGGCCTCTGAGGAGAGATGACTGGATACCACAGCTATGGATCCGAATAGGGCCTAGGGGCCTGTTCGTACATTTTTACCTCTGGGGACATCAGTCTATGCGTCTGAGAGCATGTAGGTGCTCAGATGGGCTCAGATTGCCCCTGTTTGTCCTGGGAAGCCACCACTATTGGGATGGCCTCAGGGAGTTTGCAGGTTTATCCTATTAGTAGGTTGTGGCCATTGGAATGGGCACATACAATTCCCTTGTAGAGGGCAAGTACAATCCTCAGGTTTGGCTCCAGGGGCCTGAGCCTGTAGGGTGTGTAGGCAGAGCTGTTTGGACAGTCTGAAAACACAAACGCGGCTTATGTTTCAGGTCATAGGTATGGCAGGATTGATCTACAGACCATGAGGAGAACTCTTCGGGATATGAATAAGGGGCGAGTGTGAGGCTCGTGCTCAACTTTTTGTCTCTGGATATCGTGTCACTCATGGTCGTGAAATTTCCTGGTGACTTCATGGGAAATGGACGAGTCTTACACTCTGGGGGTTTGGCCCCGTACAAGGAGTTTTGGGTCATTCTGGGGATGGAAGAAGTCCGTTTTGTTGTTGTTGTTGATTTGCCTTGTTTTGTTTTTTAACCTCAGGTGTCCCACCAAATGGGGGATTCCAGAGTAGAGCCCTGGGGAGGGCCGACCGGACAACAAGAAATGTGGTTAAAAATTGTGGCCTAGGGACATGTCAAGCACATTATGACATCTAATGGTCGAGCCACTGAGAGGACTTACTAGAGCACAGGACTCACGCTGAGGGTCACAATGCGTGTTTATGCCCACTTCGCAAACAAGAATGGGCAGGGCCTCATGGTGAATCCTGGTTTCTCGTACACTGAACGTTGGACAACATGCCAACCATAAGGTTTCTTGCCATGGGTAAGGAAGAGTTCTGATTTCTGCATCACAGGCACCACTGGGCAGTGATTGGAGATAAGGTCTAGGTTCTGAAGCCTAAAAACTGAGGTAGGGAAGAGATGATGACCTAAGGCCATGGCGGGTCTGATGTGCTCAGTGTGCGGTCAGCTGTCTGGGTGTTGGTCAGGAGATCCGGGCTCAGGTTGTGTCAGAGAGTGCATTAGTGCCCAGTTTAGACTATATACTTTGGGTACAGTCAAGTGCCATGTATATTTATCCTCATATAAGTTGTCTGGGCAGCTCATTAGGCAAAATTTGTTTTCTAGAGGGCAGGCAGAGTGCTTAATTGTCGGTCCGGAATTTTAAACTTGAGGGATTCGTGTCCAGGAGTGTGAGGACGGAAGTCTGAGAACACAAGCTAGACTTGGGTTTCAGGGTGAGGACACGGCAGGTACCACTGTAGATCTGAACCTATATCTCATGCATCTGAAGTCAGGGCGAGGATCAGACGTTGGCTCAGGTTGGAGTTTCTGTGCATGACGGACCCTTCATGAAGGGAGCGGAATCTCAAGGCCATGGAGTTTTTCCCACGTTGGGAGTTGTGGGATGCCCACTTCAAGGATTCCTTTTGCGGGACAATTGAGACCTGTTGGGCAGCTTCAGGACATCCCATATGGAATGACTCCAGGGCACTGTTCGAGGTTGGATGCCTGGGAAGCCGGCCTCACATTCCAATTGTCTCCCAGCAACAAGACAGTTTAGATCTGATGGCTCTGCGGGAGAAACCGGGGTGGCTGACTTGAAATGGACTTTCCTGAGGATGGGTCCTAATGTGTGTTTGTGTCCATGAGGGCCTTAAAATGGGGCGGTGGCACCGAGACCCTGAAGTATTCTCCTAAGCTTTTGACATAGCTCGATGCACAAGGTTCCTTGTGGAGACGAGATTTGTTTTGATGGGTGCCTCAGGAAAACCTCTATGCTGGTATTGGAATCCAGGCTTTTGAGGAGACATGCCTGTAATCCAAAGCAATGTATCCGATTATGGCCTAGGGTCCTGTCTGGTTCAATCTTCTTCTCAGGGGACATCCATATATGGTATGAGTGGAGGTAGATGCTCAGCTGGTATCAGACCGCCCTTGTTTGTCCTGGGCGACCTGCACTATTGGGATGGCCTCAGCGATTTGTAGGGTTCTCCAAATTTTACTGTTTTGGACAATGGCATCGGCAGTATTCCCATGGATTGGATAGGCACAGTCCTAATGTGTGACTCCAGGGGCCCCAGCCTGGAGGGTGTGTGGCCCAGGACTTTGAGGACAGAAGTCTGAAAACACAAACTCAGCTTAGGTTTGGGGACGTAGGTATGGCAGGCCCGATCTATAAACCATGAGAAGAACTCTTCCGGATATGAAGAAAGAGTGAGTCTGAGGGGCTTGCTCAGGCTTTTGTCTCTGGATTTTGTATCAGAGATGGCCGTGGAATGTTGGGGAGGCCTCATGGGCCATGGACGAATCTTCCTCTCTGTGGATTTGGCCCGATCCCAATTGTTTTTCGTCAATCTGTGGAATGGGAGGACTCCTTTCAGGTTTGTTACCTCAGGTGTCCCGCCAAAAGAGGAATTCCAAAGAAGAGCCCTGGGGAAAAGTGAAGGGAGAACCCGAACTATGGGTAAAATTTGGGGCCTAGGGGCATGGCATGCCCAATATGCTATCTCTTCATCCAGCCACTGAGAGGCCTTATTGAGGACTGGGATCAGGGTGAGCGTCACAATGTGTGGTTTTGACCAATGTGGCCCACAAATATGAGCGGGGCCTCATGGGCCACCCTGGTTTCAACTACACTGAACGTTGGACAACATGCCAACCACATGGTTTCTTGCCACGGGGAAGGAGTTGTGTTTTCTGCATCACTTTCAAGCCTGGGCAGTGATTGGAGATAAGGTCTAGGTTCTGAAACTTGACAACCGAGGTTGGGAAGAGATGACGACCTAAGACCATGGCGGGTCCGATGTGCTCAGTGAGCGGCCAGCTTTCTGTGTGGGGCCAGGTAATCCAGGCTCAGGCTGTGTCAAAAAGGGCAATAGTGCCCAGGTCAGCCTATATATTTGGGGTACAGTCGTATGGCGTGCAGGTTGATCCTCTTTTGGAGTTTCTGGGTAGCCCCAGAGGGCAATGTTTTTCTTCCTGAGGGCAGGAAGAGTGCTGCATTATAGTTCTGGTTTTCAAACTGGAGGCTTGTGGTCCAGTAGTCTGAGGAAGGAAATCTGAGAACAAGCTAGGCTTAGGTTTCTGGGTGAGGACAAGGCAGGAACAATCTACAGACCTGAATCGAGATCTCGTGCTTATGATGTCAGGGCGAGGATCAGAAGATCGCTCAGGTTGGAGTTTCTGTCCCTGATGGCCCTTCATGAAGGGGTGGGGGGGTCATGAGGCCGTGGGGGTTTTCCCACGATGTTAGTAGTGAGAAGCTCCAAACTGCAAAGATTCTTCTGCAGGACAATTGAGACCTGTTGGTTGGCTCCAGGGCAACGATTCCGAGCAGGGTTCTAAGGATGGATGGCTGGGTAGCCCACCTCGCATTCCAATTGTGTCCTAGCAACAAGACAGGTTAGATCTGCTGGATCTGGGGGAGCAACCCAGGAGGCTGAGTTGAAATAAACTCTCCTGTGGATGGGTCCTAATGTCTTTTTGTGTCTATGGAGACGTTGGAATGTAGCGGTGGCACTGGGGTCCTGAAGGGTTTTTCCAAACAGAGGCTTTGACACAGCTCCAACGTGCAAGTTTCCCATATGTAGATGAGATGTTTTCTGATGGGTGAGTCAAGAAACAGCCATACGCTGGTATTGAAATCCAGGCCTCTGAGGAGAGATGACTGGATACCACAGCAATGGATCCGAATAGTGCCTAGGGGCCTGTTCTTCCTTTTTACCTCTGGGGACATCAGTCTATGCGTCTGAGTGCAGGTAGGTGCTCAGATGAGCTCAGATTGCCCCTGTTTGTCCTGGGAAGCCACCACTATTGGGATGGCCTCAGGCAGTTTGGAGGTTTATCCTATTAGTAGGGTTGTGGCCATTGGAATGGGCACATACAATTCCCTTGTAGAGGGCAAGTACAGTCCTCAGGTTTGGCTCCAGGGGCCTGAGCCTGTAGGGTGTGTAGGCCAGAGCTGTTTGGACAGTTGTCTGAAAACACAAACGCGGCTTATGTTTCGGGTCATAGGTATGGCAGGACTGATCTACAGACCATGAGGAGAACTCTTCAGGATATGAAAAAAGGGCGAGTGTGAGGCTCGTGCTCAAGTTTTTGTCTCTGGATATCGTGTCACTCATGGTCGTGAAATTTCCGGGTGACTTCATGGGAAATGGACGAGTCTTACTTTCTGGGGTTTTGCCCCGTCCCAAGAGTTTTGGGTCATTCTTCGGATGGAAGAAGTCCGTTTTGTTGTTGTTGTTGTTGATTTGTTTTGTTTTGTTTTTTAACCTCAGGTGTCTCACCAAATGAGGTATTCCAGAGTAGAGCCCTGGGGAGGGCCGACCGGACAACCAGAAATCTGGTTAAAAATTGTGGCCTAGGGACATGTCAAGCCCATTATGACATCTAATGGTCGAGCCACTGAGAGGACTTACTAGAGCACAGGACTCACGCTGAGGGTCACAATGCGTGTTTATGCCCTCTTCGCACTCAAGAATTGGCGGGGCCTCCCGGTGAATGCTGGTTTCTCCTACACTGAACGTTGGACAACATGCCAACCACAAGGTTTCTTGCCATGGGTAAGGACAAGGTCTGATTTCTGCATCACTGGCACCCCTGGGCAGTGGTTGGAGATAAGGTCTAGGTTCTGAAGCCTGAAAAACCGCAGTTGGGAAGAGATGATAACCTAAGGCCATGGCGGTTCTGATGTGCTCAGTGTGCGGTCAGCTGTCTGGGTGTTGGTCAGGAGGTCCGAGCTCAGGTTGTGTCAGACAGTGCATTAGTGCACAGGTTAGACTATATACTTTGGGTATAGTCGAATGCCATGTAGGTTTATCCTCATATAAGGTGCCTGGGCACTCATTAGGCCAAATTTTTTTTTCTAGAGGGCAGGCAGAGTGCTGCATTGTGGGTCTGGAATTGCGAAACTTCCGGGCTTCGGGGCCTGGAGTGTGAGGACGGAAGTCTGAGAACACAAGCTAGACTTGGGTTTCAGGGCCCGGGCACGGCAGGTACCCCTGTAGATCTGAACCTATATCTCATGCATCTGAAGTCAGGGCGAGGTTCAGAAGTTGGCTCAGGTTGGAGTTTCTGTGCATGACGGACCCTTCATGAAGGGAGCGGAATCTCGAGGCCATGGAGGTTTTCCCACGTTGGGAGTTGTGGGATGCCCCCTTCAAGGATTCCTTCTGCGGGAAAATTGAGACTTGTTGGGCAGCTCCAGGACATCCCATATGGAATGACTCCAGGTCACCGTTCGAGGATGGATGCCTGGGAAGCCCGCCTCGCATTCCAATTGTCTCCTAGCAACAAGACAGTTTAGATCTGATGGCTTAGCGGGAGAAACCGGGGTGGCTGACTTGAAATGGACTTTCCTGAGGATGGGTCCTAATGTGTGTTTGTGTCCATGAGGGCCTTAAAATGGGGCGGTGGCACCGGGACCCTGAAGTATTCTCCTAAGCTTTTGACATAGCTCGATGCACAAGGTTCCTTGTGGAGACGAGATTTGTTTTGATGGGTGCCTCAGGAAAACCTCTATGCTGGTATTGGTATCCAGGCTTTTGAGGAGACATGCCTGTAATCCAAAGCAATGTATCCGATTAAGGCCTAAGGTCCTGTCTGGTTCAATCTTCTTCTCAGGGGACATCCATCTATGGTATGAGTGGAGGTAGATGCTCAGCTGGAATCAGACCGCCCTTGTTTGTCCCGGGCGACCTGCACTATTGGGATGGCCGCAGGGATTTGGAGGGTTCTCCAAATTTTACTGTTTTGGACAATGGCATCGGCAGAATTCCCATGGATTGGGTAGGCACAGTCCTAATGTGTGACTCCAAGGGCCCCAGCCTGGAGGGTGTGTGGCCCAGGACTTTGAGGACAGAAGTCTGAAAACACAAACTCAGCTTAGGTTTGGGGACGTAGGTATGGCAGGCCCGATCTATAAACCTTAAGAAGAACTCTTTCAGTTATGAAGAAAGAGCGAGTCTGAGGCGCTTGCTCAGGGTTTGTCTCTGGATTTTGTATCAGAGATGGCCGTGGAATGTCGGGGAGGCCTCATGGGCCATGGACGAATCTTCCTCTCTGTGGATTTGGCCCGATCCCAATTGTTTTTCGTCAATCTGTGGAATGGGAGGACTCCTTTCAGGTTTGTTACCTCAGGTGTCCCGCCAAAAGAGGAATTCCAAAGAAGAGCCCTGGGGAAAAGTGAAGGGAGAACCCGAACTATGGGTAAAATTTGGGGCCTAGGGGCATGGCAAGCCCAATATGCTATCTCTTCATCCAGCCACTGAGAGGCCTTATTGAGGACTGGGATCAGGGTGAGCGTCACAATGTGTGGTTTTGACCAATGTGGCCCACAAACATGAGCGGGGCCTCATGGGCCACCCTGGTTTCAACTACACTGAACGTTGGACAACATGCCAACCACATGGTTTCTTGCCACGGGGAAGGAGTTGTGTTTTCTGCATCACTTTCAAGCCTGGGCAGTGATTGGAGATAAGGTCTAGGTTCTGAAACTTGACAACCGAGGTTGGGAAGAGATGACGACCTAAGACCATGGCGGGTCCGATGTGCTCAGTGAGCGGCCAGCTTTCTGTGTGGGGCCAGGTAATCCAGGCTCAGGCTGTGTCAAAAAGGGCAATAGTGCCCAGGTCAGCCTATATATTTGGGGTACAGTCGTATGGCGTGCAGGTTGATCCTCTTTTGGAGTTTCTGGGTAGCCCCAGAGGGCAATGTTTTTCTTCCTGAGGGTAGGAAGAGTGCTGCATTATAGTTCTGGTTTTCAAACTGGAGGCTTGTGGTCCAGTAGTCTGAGGAAGGAAATCTGAGAACAAGCTAGGCTTAGGTTTCTGGGTGAGGACAAGGCAGGAACAATCTACAGACCTGAATCGAGATCTCGTGCTTATGATGTCAGGGCGAGGATCAGAAGATCGCTCAGGTTGGAGTTTCTGTCCCTGATGGCCATTCATGAAGGGGCGGGGGGGTCATGAGGCCGTGGGGGTTTTCCCACGATGTTAGTTGTGAGAAGCTCCAAACTGCAAAGATTCTTCTGCAGGACAATTGAGACCTGTTGGTTGGCTCCAGGGCAACGATTCCGAGCAGGGTTCTAAGGATGGATGGCTGGGTAGCCCACCTCGCATTCCAATTGTGTCCTAGCAACAAGACAGGTTAGATCTGCTGGATCTGGGGGAGCAACCCAGGAGGCTGAGTTGAAATGGACTCTCCTGTGGATGGATCCTAATATGTTTTTGTGTCTATGGAGATCTTGGAATGAAGCGGTGGCACTGGGGCCCGATGGGTTTTTTCAAACAGAGGCTTTGACACAGCTCCAACGTGCAAGTTTCCCATATGTAAATGAGATTTGTTCTGAGGGATGAGTCAGGAAACAGCAATACGCTGGTATTGAAATCCAGGCCTCTGAGGAGAGATGACTGGATAGCACAACAATGAATCCAAATAGTGCCTAGGGGCCTGTTCGTACCTTTTTACCTCTGGGGACATCAGTCTATGCATCTGAGTGCATGTAGGTGTCAGATGGGCTCAGATTGCTCCTGTTTGTCCTGGAGAGCCACCACTATTGGGATGGCCTCAGGGAGTTTGGAGGTTTATCCTATTAGTAGGTTGTGGCCATTGGAATGGGCACATACAATTCCCTTGGAGAGGGCAAGTAAAGTCCTCAGGTTTGGCTCCAGGGGCCTGAGCCTGTAGGGTGTGTAGGCAGAGCTGTTTTGACAGTTGTCTGAAAACACAAACGCGGCTTATGTTTCGGGTAATAGGTATGGCAGTATAGATCTACAGACCATGAGGAGAACTCTTCGGGATATGAAAAAAGGGCGAGTGTCAGGCTCTTGCTCAAGTTTTTGTCTCTGGATATCGTGTCACTCATGGTCATGAAATTTCCGGTTGACTTCATGGGAAATGGACGAGTCTTACTCTCTGGTGGTTTGTCCCCATCGCAAGATTTTGGGGTCATTCTGTGGGATGGAAGAAGTCCGTTTTGTTGTTGTTGTGATTTGCCTTGTTTTGTTTTTTAACCTCAGGTGTCCCACCAAATGAGGTATTCCAGAGTAGAGCCCTGGGGAGGGCCGACTGGACAACCAGAAATCTGGTTACAAATTTGGGCCTAGGGACATGTCAAGCCCATTATGACATCTAATGGTCGAGCGACGGAGAGGACTTACTAGAGGACAGGACTCACACTGAGGGTCACAATGCGTGTTTATGCCCACTTCGCAAACAAGAATGGGCGGGGCCTCATGGTGAATCCTGGTTTCTCCTACACTGAACGTTGGACAACCTGCCAATGACAAGATTTCTTGCCATGGGTAAGGAAGAGTTCTGATTTCTGCATCACATTCACCCTTGGGCAGTGATTGGAGATAAGGTCTAGATTCTGAAGCCTGAAAACAGAGGTAGGGAAGAGATGATAACCTAAGGCCATGGCGGGTCTGATGTGCTCAGTGTGCGGTCAGCTGTCTGGGTGTTGGTCAGGAGGTCCGGGCTCAGGTTGTGTCAGACAGTGCATTAGTGCCCCCGTAGACTATATAATTTGGGTAAAGTCGAGTGCCATGTAGATTTATCCTCATATAAGTTGTCTGGGCAGCTCATTAGGCAAAATTTGTTTTCTAGAGGGCAGGCAGAGTGCTTCATTGTCGGTCCGGAATTGCCCACTTGAGGGCTTCGTGTCCAGGAGTGTGAGGACGGAAGTCTGAGAACACAAGCTGGACTTGTGTATCAGGGCGAGGACACGGCAGGGACCACTGTAGATCTGAACCAATATCTCATGCATCTGAAGTCAGGGCGAGGATCAGACGTTGTCTCACGTTGGAGTTTATGGGCATGACGGCCCCTTCATGAAGAGAGCGAAATCTCGAGGCCATGTAGGTTTTCCCACGTTGGGTCTTGTGGGATGCCCCCTTCAAGGATACCTTCTGCGGGACAATTGAGACCTGTTGGGCAGCTTCAGGACATCCCATATGGAATGACTCCAGGGCACCATTCGAGAATGGATGACTGGGAAGCCCGCCTCGCATTCCAATTTTCTCCTAGCAACAAGAGAGTTTAGATCTGATGGCTCTGCCTGAGCAACAGGAGTGACTGACTTGAAATGGATTTTCCTGAGGATGGGTCCTAATGTGTGTTTGTGTCCATGAGGGCCTAAAATGGGGCGGTGGCACCGGGACCCTGAAGTATTCTCCTAAGTTTTTGACATAGCTCGATGCACAAGGTTCCTTGTGGAGACGAGATTTGTTTTGATGGGTGCCTCAGGAAAACCCCTATGCTGGTATTGGAATCCAGGCTTTTGAGGAGACATGCCTGTAAACCAAAGCAATGTATCCGATTATGGCCTAGGGTCCTGTCTGGTTCAATCTGCTTCTCAGGGGATATCCATCTATGTTATGAGTAGAGGTAGATGCTCAGCTGGTATCAGACCGCCCTTGTTTGTCCCGGGCGACCTGCACTATTGGGATGGCCTCAGGGATTTGGAGGGTTCTCCTAATTTTACGGTTTTGGACCATGGAATGGGCAGAATTCCCATGGATTGGGTAGACACAGTCCTAATGTGTGACACCTGGGGCCCCAGCCTGGAAGGTGTGTGGCCCAGGACTTTGGACCAGAAGTCTGAAAACACAAACTCAGCTTAGGTTTGGGGATGTATGTATGAAGGCTCGATCTACAGACCGTGAGAATTTTCCGGGCTATGAACAAAGGGCGAGTATGTGGCGCTTGCTCAGGCTTTTGTCTCTGGATTTTGTGTCAATGGTGGCCGTGGAATGTCGGGGTGTCCTCAAGGGCCATGGACAATTCTTTCTCTGGTGATTTGGCCTGATCCCAAGCGGTTGGGATCATTCTGTGGATGGGAAGAGTCCATTCTGTATTTTTTTTTTTTTTTACCTCAGGTGTTCCACCAAAGAGGGATTCCAGAGTAGAGCCCTGAGTAGGGGTGACTAGACATCTCGAACTCTGGTTGAGATTGGGGGAATAGGGGCTTGGCAAGCCCCATATGTGGGCTGTGTTCCAGTCACTAAGAGGCTTTACATGAGGATAGGGATCACGCTGAGGGTCACAATGTGTGTTTGTGCACATTGTGGCCCTCAGGGATAGGTGGGGCCTCATAGTCCATGCTGCTTTCTCCTACAATGAACATTGGACAACATGCCAACCACTAGGTTTCTTGCCAAGGCGAAGGAGAAGATCTGATTTTTGCATCACGTTCACTCTTGAGCAGTGAGTGGAGATAAGGTCTAGGTTCTGAAGGTGAAAACTGAGTTTGGGTATAGATGATGTCCTAAAGCCATTGTGGGTGTGATATGCTCTGTGTATGGCCAGCTGTCTGGGTGTTGGACTGGAGGTCTGCCCTCAGGCTGTGTCAGAGAGGGCTTTAGTGCACAGGCTAGACTGTATAATTGGGGTATGGTCGAGTGGCATGCAGGTTGTTACTCATTTGGCGTTTCTGGTTAGCCCTATAGGGCAACATTTTTCTTCTGGAGGGCAGGCAGAGTGATGCATTGTGTCTCCAGAATTGCCAAACTGGAGGGGTGTGGTCAGGATTGTGAGGAAGTAAGTCTGAAAACTCAAGCTAGCACGAGTTTTGGGGCAAAGAGCATGGCAGGCCCACTCTGCAAGGCTGAATCGAGATCTCCTGCAGGTGAGGTCAGGGCGATTATCAGATGTTGCCTCAAGCTGGAGTTTGTGTCCATGACGGCCCCTTCCTGAAGGCGGTGGGGGCGTCATGTGTTCAGAGAGGTTTCCCTACGCTGGGAGTTGTGAGCTGCTCCCAACTTCAAAGTTTCCTTCTTCAGGACAGTCGAGTACTATTGGATGGTTCCAGGATGCCCCATACAGAAAGACTCGAGAGCAGGTGCCTAAGCATGGATGCCGAGAAACGCCAACTCACCTTCCCATTGCTTGGTCGAGACATGGCACGCTCAATCTGCGGGCTCTTGGGTGAGCTACCCAGAAGGCTGAGTTTAAATAGACTCTGCCGAGGATGAGTCATAATGTGTGTTGGTGGCCATGGAGACCTTGGAATGTGGCAGTAGCTAAGGGACTCTGCAGGATTCTCCAACCCGAAGGGCTTGACACAACTCCAACAAGGAAGCTTCCCATGTGGAGATGAGAGGTCTTCTGTCTGGTGCCTCAGGAAAGCCCCGTATGCTGGTCTTCGAACCCAGGCCTCTGAGGAGTGATACCTGGACACCAAAGCAAGAGTTCATAATAGGGCCTAGGGGCCTGTCTGGTTCAATCTTCTGTCTCTGCGGATATCTGTCTGTGTGTCTGCATGGAGGTAGTAGTTGCTCAGCTTGTGTCATAATGCCCCTATTTGTCCAGTGCGGCTTGCGGTAGTGGGATGTCCTTGGGGACCTTGAGGTTTCTACTATTTTGTAGAGTTGTGGCCAATGGAATGGGCAGTTTCTTAGGAGAGAGCAGGCACAGTTCTGTGGTGTGGCTCCAGAGACCCCAGCCTGGAGGCTCTGTGGGCCATGGCTGTGCAGACAGACATCCAAAAACCCTAACTCAGCTCAGGTTTGGGGCCGAGGTTACGGCAGGCCTGATCTACAGTCCATGAGGGGAGCTCCTCTGGATATGAAAGAAGGGTGAGAGGGAGGCAGTCGCTCAGGCTTTTGTCTCTGGATGTTTTGTCCACAATGGCCGTTTAATGTAGGAGTTGCCTCATGGGTCGTAGAAGTCTCCCTCTCTGGTAGTTTGTCCAGCCCCCAAGAGTTTGGGGTCATTCTGTCGGAAGGGAAGTGTCCTGTTTTCTGCTTCATGTGTCCCCCCAGTAGAGGGATTCAAGAGCATAGCAGTGGGTACTGACAACTGGAATACTCGCCCTCTGGTTAAGCCTGGGGGCCTATGGATATGACAAGCCCCATATGCAGGATCTTGGTCCAGCCACTGAGAAGCGTTACTTTAATACAGGACTCACGCTGCAGGTCACAATGCATGTCTGTGCCCTAGGCGGCCCTCAAGCACTGGCGTGGCCTTTCGGACAATGCAGGTTTTCCCACATTGAACATTGGACAACATGCCAACCACAAGGTTTCTGGCCATGGGGAAGGAGGAATTCTAATTTCTGCATCACGTTCACCCCTGGGCAGTGATTGGAGATAAGGTCTAGGTTCTGAAGACTGAAAACCGAGGTTGGGAAGAGATGACGACCTACAGCCATAGCGGGTCCTATGTGTCCAGGTTGGGGCCAGCTGTCTGGGTGTCGTTTGGGATGTCTTGTCTCAGGCTGTGCCAGACAGGGCATTAGTATACAGGGTGGGCTGTATAATTGCTTTACAATCGAGTGGCATGCATTAGAAAATCATTTGGGGTTTCTTATTAGCAGCATAGGGCAAAGTTTTTCTTCTGGAGGGCAGGCAGAGTGCTGCATTGTGGCTTCGGAATTCCCAAACTGGAGGGCTTGTGGGCCAGGAGAGTGAGGACGGAAGTCTGAGAACACAAGCTAGGCTTAGGTTTCGGGGCAAGGACATGGCAGCCACACTCTGCAGAGCTGAATTGAGATCTCATGCGTCTGAAGTCAGGTCGAGGTTCAGACTTTGGCTCAGGTTTGAGTTTCTGTCCATGTTGGCCCCTTCAGGAAGGGGGGGCATTATGAGGCCATGCGGGTTTTCCCACTATTGGAGTTGTGAGATGCTCCAAACCGCAAGGATTCCTTCTGTGGGACAATTAAGATTTGTTGGATGGCTCCAGGACGCCTTATAAGGTATTTTTCCAGAACAGGGTTCTAAGTATGGATGCCTGGGCTGCCAGCCACACATTCCAATTGTCTCCTAGCAACAAGAAACGTTTGATCTGCTGGCTTGGGGTAGCAACAGAGGGGGCTGAGTTGAAATGGACTTTCCTCAGGATGGTCTTAATGTTGGTTTGAGTCCATGGAGACCTTGGTATGGGGCAGTGGCACCAGGGCCCTGAAGGATTCTCCTAACCAGAGGTTATGACAAAGCTCCAATGAGCAAGTTTCCATGGGGAGACGAGATTTGTTCTTATTGGTGCCTCAGGAAACCACCATATGTTGGTATTGGAAACGAGGCCTCTGAGGACAAATGCCTGGAAACCAAAGCAATGGATCTGATTAGGGCCTAGGGGCCTGTCCGGTTCAATATTCTTCTCTTGGGACATCTGTTGTCTGAGTGGAGGTAGTTGCTCAGCTGGTTTGAGATCACCCCTGTTTGTCCTGGGCGGCCTACACTATTGGGATGGCCTCGGTGACTTTGGAGGTTTTTCCTAATTTGCAAGGTTGTGTCCAATGGAATGGGAAGAATTCCCTTGAAAGGGAAGCACAGTCCTGAGGTGTGGCTCCAGGGACCCAAGTGTGGAGCGTGTGTGGTCCAGGGCTATTTGGACAAAAGTATGAAAACACAAACTCCACTTAGGTTGGGGGATGTAGGTATGGACGGCCCGATCTATAGACCGTGAGGAGACCTCTTCGGGATATGAACAAAGGGCGAATGTGAGTTCTTTGCTCATGCTTTTTTTTTTTTTCTGGAAATGTGTCACTGATTGCCATGGAATGTCGGGGTGTCCTCATGGGCCATCGATGAGGCTCCCTTTCTGGGGATTTGACCCGATCCTAAAAGTTTGAGGTCATTCTGTGGGAATGGAGGAGGCCTTTCTGTTTTTTTTGTTTACTTTTTTTTTGTTTTTTTTTTTTGTTTTTTTTTTTTTACCTCAGGTGGACCACCAAAAGAGGGATTCCAGAGTAAAGTCGTGAGTGGGGGCAACAGGACAACCAGACCTCTGGTTAACATTGGGACCTAAGAACATGGCAAGCCCCATATGTGGGCTCTTGGTCCAGACACTGAGAGGCCTTCCTTGAGGATAGGTCTCACACTGAGTTTCACAATGTGGTTTTGTGCCCAAGGATCCTTTCAAGTCAGGGCGTGGCCTAAAGTACCATGCTGGTGCCTCCTACACTGAACGTTGCACAGTATGGGAACCACAAGTTTTCTGGCCATGGGGAAGATGGAGTTCTAATTTCTTCAACACTTTCACTCCTGGACTGTGATTGGATTTAAGGTCTAGGTTCTGAAGCCTGAAAACTGAGCTTGGGAAGAGATGAAGCCCTAAGGCCATGGTGTGTCCGATGTGCTCAGTGTTCGGCCAGCTGTTGAGTGTGGGTTGGGAGGTGCAGGCTCAGGCTGTGGCAGACAGGGAATAAGTGCCTAGGCTAGACTGTATCATTGGGGTGCAGTCGAGTTTCGTGCAGGATGGTACTCATTTGTGGTTACTGGGTAGCCCCAGAGGGCAACGTTTTTCTTCTGGAGGGAAGACACAGTGCCACATAGTGGTTCCAGCATTCCCAAACTGGAAGGCTTGTGGGCCAGGAGTGTGAGGAAAAAATTCTGAGAACACAAGCCAGACTTAGATTTCGGGGTGAGGGGACGGCAGGCACCCTCTGCAGAGATGATTCGAGATTCCGTATACCTGAAGACAGAGCTAGGATCAGACGTTGGCTTAGGTCGGAGTTTCTGTCCATGACGGCCCCTTCATGAAGGGGAGGGTGTCACGAGGACATGGAGGTTTTCCGAAGATGGGAATTGTCTGATGCTCCAAACCACAATGATTTCTTCTGTGGGACTGTCGAGACCTGTTGGATGGCTCCAGGACATCCCATAAGAAAGTTATCCAGAGCAGGGTTCTAAGGATGGATGCCTGGGCAGCCTGCCTCCCATTCCAGGTGTCTCATAGAGCCAAGGCAAGTTCGATCTGCTGCATCTAGGGGCGCAACCGAGGCGGGTGTGTTGAAATGGGTGAGTTGAGGATGGGTCATAATGTGCATTTGTGTCCATGTAGACCTTGGAATGGGGTGCTTGATCCGGGGCCTTGAGGGATGTTCATAACCGGAGGTTTTGATGGAGCTCTAAAGAGTATGTTTCCTATGTAGAGAAGAGAATTGTTTTGATGAGTGCCTAAGGAATCTCCCATATGCTGGTATTGGAAACCAGGCCTCTGAGGAGAGATGACTGGAATCAAAAGCAATGGATCTGATTAGGGCCTAAGTGCCCTTCCAGTTCAATCTTATTCTATGGGGATATCTGTCTCTGGGTGTGAGTGGAATTGGTTTCCTAACTTGTGAAAGATCATCCCTGTTTGTCCTGGGCAGCCAACACAATTCGGATGGCCTGGGGGAGTTTGGAGGATTCTCCTAATCTATAGGGTTGTGGCCCATGGAAATGGCAGAATTCCCCTGGAGAGGGAAGCCACAGTCCTGAGGTGTGACTCCAGGGGCCCCAGCTTGGATGGTGTGTGGGCCAGGACTGTGGGGACAGAAGTCTGAAAACACAAACTCAGCTTAGGTTTGGGGATGTATGTATGAAGGCTCGATCTACATACCGTGAGAATTTTCCGGGCTATGAACAAAGGGCGAGTATGTGGCGCTTTCTCAGGGTTTTGTCTCTGGATTTTGTGTCAATGGTGGCCGTGGAATGTCGGGGTGTCCTAAAGGGCCATGGACAATTCTTTCTCTGGTGATTTGGCCTGATCCCAAGCGGTTGGGATCATTCTGTGGATGGGAAGAGTCCATTCTGTATTTTTTTTTTTTTTACCTCAGGTGTTCCACCAAAGAGGGATTCCAGAGTAGAGCCCTGAGTAGGGGTGACTAGACATCTCGAACTCTGGTTGAGATTGGGGGACTAGGGGCTTGGCAAGCCCCATATGTGGGCTGTGTTCCAGTCACTAAGAGGCTTTACATGAGGATAGGGATCACGCTGAGTGTCACAATGTGTGTTTGTGCACATTGTGGCCCTCAGGGATAGGTGGGGCCTCATAGTCCATGCTGCTTTCTCCTACAATGAACATTGGACAACATGCCAACCACTAGGTTTCTTGCCAAGGCGAAGGAGAAGATCTGATTTTTGCATCACGTTCACTCTTGAGCAGTGAGTGGAGATAATGTCTAGGTTCTGAAGGTGAAAACTGAGTTTGGGTATAGATGATGTCCTAAAGCCATTGTGGGTGTGATATGCTCTGTGTATGGCCAGCTGTCTGGGTGTTGGACTGGAGGTCTGCCCTCAGGCTGTGTCAGAGAGGGCTTTAGTGCACAGGCTAGACTGTATAATTGGGGTATGGTCGAGTGGCATGCAGGTTGTTACTCATTTGGCGTTTCTGGTTAGCCCTATAGGGCAACATTTTTCTTCTGGAGGGCAGGCAGAGTGCTGCATTGTGTCTCCAGAATTGCCAAACTGGAGGGGTGTGGTCAGGATTGTGAGGAAGTAAGTCTGAAAACTCAAGCTAGCACGAGTTTTGGGGCAAAGAGCATGGCAGGCCCACTCTGCAAGGCTGAATCGAGATCTCCTGCAGGTGAGGTCAGGGCGATTATCAGATGTTGCCTCAAGCTGGAGTTTGTGTCCATGACGGCCCCTTCCTGAAGGCGGTGGGGGCGTCATGTGTTCAGGGAGGTTTCCCTACGCTGGGAGTTGTGAGCTGCTCCCAACTTCAAAGTTTCCTTCTTCAGGACAGTCGAGTACTATTGGATGGTTCCAGGATGCCCCATACAGAAAGACTCGAGAGCAGGTGCCTAAGCATGGATGCCGAGAAATGCCAACTCACCTTCCCATTGCTTGGTCGAGACATGGCACGCTCAATCTGCGGGCTCTTGGGTGAGCTACCCAGAAGGCTGAGTTTAAATGGACTCTGCCGAGGATGAGTCATAATGTGGGTTGGTGGCCATGGAGACCTTGGAATGTGGCAGTAGTTAAGGGACTCTGCAGGATTCTCCAACCCGAAGGGCTTGACACAACTCCAACAAGGAAGCTTCCCATGTGGAGATGAGAGGTCTTCTGTCTGGTGCCTCAGGAAAGCCCCGTATGCTGGTCTTCGAACCCAGGCCTCTGAGGAGTGATACCTGGACACCAAAGCAAGAGTTCATAATAGGGCCTAGGGGCCTGTCTGGTTCAATCTTCTGTCTCTGCGGATATCTGTCTGTGTGTCTGCATGGAGGTAGTAGTTGCTCAGCTTGTGTCATAATGCCCCTATTTGTCCAGTGCGGCTTGCGGTAGTGGGATGTCCTTGGGGACCTTGAGGTTTCTACTATTTTGTAGAGTTGTGGCCAATGGAATGGGCAGTTTCTTAGGAGAGAGCAGGCACAGTTCTGTGGTGTGGCTCCAGAGACCCCAGCCTGGAGGCTCTGTGGGCCATGGCTGTGCAGACAGACATCCAAAAACCCTAACTCAGCTCAGGTTTGGGGCCGAGGTTACGGCAGGCCTGATCTACAGTCCATGAGGGGAGCTCCTCTGGATATGAAAGAAGGGTGAGAGGGAGGCAGTCGCTCAGGCTTTTGTCTCTGGATGTTTTGTCCACAATGGCCGTTTAATGTAGGAGTTGCCTCATGGGTCGTAGAAGTCTCCCTCTCTGGTAGTTTGTCCAGCCCCCAAGAGTTTGGGGTCATTCTGTCGGAAGGGAAGTGTCCTGTTTTCTGCTTCATGTGTCCCCCCAGTAGAGGGATTCAAGAGCATAGCAGTGGGTACTGACAACTGGAATACTCGCCCTCTGGTTAAGCCTGGGGGCCTATGGATATGACAAGCCCCATATGCAGGATCTTGGTCCAGCCACTGAGAGGGGTTACTTTAATACAGGACTCACGCTGCAGGTCACAATGCATGTCTGTGCCCTAGGCGGCCCTCAAGCACTGGCGTGGCCTTTCGGACAATGCAGGTTTTCCCACATTGAACGTTGGACAACATGCCAACCACAAGGTTTCTGGCCATGGGGAAGGAGGAATTCTAATTTCTGCAACACGTTCACCCCTGGGCAGTGATTGGAGATAAGGTCTAAGTTCTGAAGCCTGAAAACCGAGGTTGGGAAGAGATGACGACCTACAGCCATAGCGGGTCCTATGTGTCCAGGTTGGGGCCAGGTGTCTGGGTGTCGTTTGGGATGTCTTGTCTCAGGCTGTGCCAGACAGGGCATTAGTATACAGGGTGGGCTGTATAATTGCTTTACAATCGAGTCCCATGCATTAGAAAATCATTTGGGGTTTCTTATTAGCAGCATAGGGCAAAGTTTTTCTTCTGGAGGGCAGGCAGAGTGCTGCATTGTGGCTTCGGAATTCCCAAACTGGAGGGCTTGTGGGCCAGGAGAGTGAGGACGGAAGTCTGAGAACACAAGCTAGGCTTAGGTTTCGGGGCAAGGACATGGCAGGCACACTCTGCAGAGCTGAATTGAGATCTCATGCGTCTGAAGTCAGGTCGAGGTTAAGACTTTGGCTCAGGTTTGAGTTTCTGTCCATGTTGGCCCCTTCAGGAAGGGGGGGCATTATGAGTCCATGCGGGTTTTCCCACTATTGGAGTTGTGAGATGCTCCAAACCGCAAGGATTCCTTCTGTGGGACAATTAAGATTTGTTGGATGGCTCCAGGACGCCTTATAAGGTATTTTTCCAGAACATGGTTCTAAGTATGGATGCCTGGGCAGCCAGCCTCACATTCCAATTGTCTCCTAGCAACAAGAAACGTTTGATCTGCTGGCTTGGGGTAGCAACAGAGGGGGCTGAGTTGAAATGGACTTTCCTGAGGATGGTCTTAATGTTGGTTTGAGTCCATGGAGACCTTGGTATGGGGCAGTGGCACCAGGGCCCTGAAGGATTCTCCTAACCAGAGGTTATGACAAAGCTCCAATGAGCAAGTTTCCATGGGGAGACGAGATTTGTTCTTATTGGTGCCTCAGGAAACCACCATATGTTGGTATTGGAAACGAGGCCTCTGAGGACAAATGCCTGGAAACCAAAGCAATGGATCTGATTAGGGCCTAGGGGCCTGTCCGGTTCAATATTCTTCTCTTGGGACATCTGTTGTCTGAGTGGAGGTAGTTGCTCAGCTGGTTTGAGATCACCCCTGTTTGTCCTGGGCGGCCTACACTATTGGGATGGCCTCGGTGACTTTGGAGGTTTTTCCTAATTTGCAAGGTTGTGGCCAATGGAATGGGAAGAATTCCCTTGAAAGGGAAGCACAGTCCTGAGGTGTGGCTCCAGGGACCCAAGTGTGGAGCGTGTGTGGTCCAGGGCTATTTGGACAAAAGTATGAAAACACAAACTCCACTTAGGTTGGGGGATGTAGGTATGGCCGGCCCGATCTATAGACCGTGAGGAGACCTCTTCGGGATATGAACAAAGGGCGAATGTGAGTTCTTTGCTCATGCTTTTTTTTTTTTTCTGGAAATGTGTCACTGATTGCCATGGAATGTCGGGGTGTCCTCATGGGCCATCGATGAGGCTCCCTTTCTGGGGATTTGATCCGATCCTAAAATTTTGGGGTCATTCTGTGGGAATGGAGGAGGCCTTTCTGTTTTTTTTGTTTACTTTTTTTTTTTTTTTTTTTTTTTTTTTTTTTTTTTTTTACCTCAGGTGAACCACCAAAAGAGGGATTCCAGAGTAAAGTCGTGAGTGGGGGCAACAGGACAACCAGACCTCTGGTTAACATTGGGACCTAAGAACATGGCAAGCCCCATATGTGGGCTCTTGGTCCAGACACTGAGAGGCCTTCCTTGAGGATAGGTCTCACACTGAGTTTCACAATGTGGTTTTGTGCCCAAGGATCCTTTCAAGTCAGGGCGTGGCCTAAAGTACCATGCTGGTGCCTCCTACACTGAACGTTGCACAGTATGGGAACCACAAGTTTTCTGGCCATGGGGAAGATGGAGTTCTAATTTCTTCAACACTTTCACTCCTGGACTGTGATTGGATTTAAGGTCTAGGTTCTGAAGCCTGAAAACTGAGCTTGGGAAGAGATGAAGCCCTAAGGCCATGGTGTGTCCGATGTGCTCAGTGTTCGGCCAGCTGTTGAGTGTGGGTTGGGAGGTGCAGGCTCAGGCTGTGGCAGACAGGGAATTAGTGCCCAGGCTAGACTGCATCATTGGGGTGCAGTCGAGTTTCGTGCAGGATGGTACTCATTTGTGGTTACTGGGTAGCCCCAGAGGGCAACGTTTTTCTTCTGGAGGGAAGACACAGTGCCACATAGTGGTTCCAGCATTCCCAAACTGGAAGGCTTGTGGGCCAGGAGTGTGAGGAAAAAATTCTGAGAACACAAGCCAGACTTAGATTTCGGGGTGAGGGGACGGCAGGCACCCTCTGCAGAGATGATTCGAGATTCCGTATACCTGAAGACAGAGCTAGGATCAGACGTTGGCTTAGGTCGGAGTTTCTGTCCATGACGGCCCCTTCATGAAGGGGAGGGTGTCACGAGGACATGGAGGTTTTCCGAAGATGGGAATTGTCTGATGCTCCAAACCACAATGATTTCTTCTGTGGGACCGTCGAGACCTGTTGGATGGCTCCAGGACATCCCATAAGAAAGTTATCCAGAGCAGGGTTCTAAGGATGGATGCCTGGGCAGCCTGCCTCCCATTCCAGGTGTCTCATAGAGCCAAGGCAAGTTCGATCTGCTGGATCTAGGGGAGCAACCGAGGCGGGTGTGTTGAAATGGGTGAGTTGAGGATTGGTCATAATGTGCATTTGTGTCCATGTAGACCTTGGAATGGGGTGCTTGATCCGGGGCCTTGAGGGATGTTCATAACCGGAGGTTTTGATGGAGCTCTAAAGAGTATGTTTCCTATGTAGAGAAGAGAATTGTTTTGATGAGTGCCTAAGGAATCTCCCATATGCTGGTATTGGAAACCAGGCCTCTGAGGAGAGATGACTGGAATCAAAAGCAATGGATCTGATTAGGGCCTAAGTGCCCTTCCAGTTCAATCTTATTCTATGGGGATATCTGTCTCTGGGTGTGAGTGGAATTGGTTTCCTAACTTGTGAAAGATCATCCCTGTTTGTCCTGGGCAGCCAACACAATTCGGATGGCCTGGGGGAGTTTGGAGGATTCTCCTAATCTATAGGGTTGTGGCCAATGGAAATGGCAGAATTCCCCTGGAGAGGGAAGCCACAGTCCTGAGGTGTGGCTCCAGGGGCCCCAGCTTGGATGGTGTGTGGGCCAGGACTGTGGGGACAGAAGTCTGAAAACACAAACTCAGCTTAGGTTTGGGGATGTATGTATGAAGGCTCGATCTACATACCATGAGAATTTTCCGGGCTATGAACAAAGGGCGAGTATGTGGCGCTTTCTCAGGGTTTTGTCTCTGGATTTTGTGTCAATGGTGGCCGTGGAATGTCGGGGTGTCCTAAAGGGCCATGGACAATTCTTTCTCTGGTGATTTGGCCTGATCCCAAGTGGTTGGGATCATTCTGTGAATGGGAAGAGTCCTTTCTGTATTTTTTTTTTTTTTACCTCAGGTGTCCCACCAAAGAGGGATTCCCGAGTAGAGCTCTGAGTAGGGGTGACTAGACATCTCGAACTCTGGTTGAGATTGGGGGACTAGGGGCTTGGCAAGCCCCATATGTGGGCTGTTGTTCCAGTCACTAAGAGGCTTTACATGAGGATAGGGCTCACGCTGAGTGTCACAATGTGTGTTTGTGCAAATTGTGGCCCTCAGGGTTAGGTGGGGCCTCATAGTCCATGCTGCTTTCTCCTACAATGAACATTGGACAACATGCCAACCACTAGGTTTCTTGCCAAGGCGAAGGATAAGTTCTGATTCTTGCATCACGTTCACTCCTGAGCAGTGAGTGGAGATAAGGTCTAGGTTCTGAAGGTGAAAATTGAGGTTGGGTAGAGATGATGGCCTAAATCATTGTGGGTTTGATATGCTCAGTGTACGGCCAACTGTCTGGGTGTTGGACTGGAGGTCTGCCCTCAGGCTGTGTCAGACAGGGCTTTAGTGTACAGGCTATACTGTATAATTGGGGTATGGTCGAGTGGCATGCAGGTTGTTACTCATTTGGCTGTTCTGGTTAGCCCTATAGGGCAACATTTTTCTTCTGGAGGCCAGGCATTGTGCAGCATTGTGTCTCCAGAATTTCCAAACTGGAGGGGTGTGGCCAGGATTCTGAGGACGGAAGTCTGGGAACACAAGTTAGGCTTAGGTTTCAGGGTGAGGGCCCAGCAGGCACACTCTCAAGTGCTGAATCGAGATCTCATGCTTCTGAATTCAGGGCGAGGCTCAGACTTTGGCTTAGGATGGAGTTTCTGTCCGTGATGGCCCATTTATGAAGGTGTGGGGCATCATGAGGAAATGGAGGTTTTCTCACAGTGTTATTGTGTGATGCTTCAAACCACAAGGATTCATTCTGCGAGACAGTCAAGACAGGTTGGTTGGATTCAAGACGTTCCATAAAGAAGTTCTCCAGAGCAGGGTTCTAAGGATGGATGCCTGGGAAGCCCGCCTCCCATTCTAACTGTCTCCTAGTGACAAGGAAGGTTTGATCTGCTGCCTTGGGTGAGCAGCCGAGGGGGCTGATTTGAAATGGACTCCCCTGAGAATGGTTCATAATGTAAGTTTGTGTCCTTGGAGACCTTGGGATTGGGCCATCGTGCCAGCGCCCTGAAGGATCCTCCTAACCTGAGGTATTGACACAGCTCCAAAGAGCAAGTTTCCCATGTGGAGATGAGATCTGTTCTGATTGTTTCCTTAGGAAACCCCCATATTCTGATATTGGAAACCAGGCCTCTGAGGAGAGATACCTAGAAACCAAAGCAATGCATCAGAAGTTGGCTCAGGTTGGAGTTTCTGTCCATGATGGCCCCTTTATAAAGGGGAGCATCTCATGAGGCCATGTAGGTTTTCCCACGATAGGAGTTGTGAGATGCTCCAATCTGCAAGGATTCCTTCTGTGGGACAGTCAAGACCTTTTGGAAGGCTCCAGGACATCCCATATGGAACGGCGCCAGAGCAGGATTCCATGGATGGATGCCTAGAGAGTCTGCTTTGCATTCCAGTTGTCTCCTAGCGACAAGGCAGGTTTGATATTCTGCCTCTGGGGGAGTAATCGACGGGGCTGAGTTGAAATGTACTCTCCTGCCGAATGGTCATAATGCGGGTATGTGTCCATGGAGACCTTGGAATAGGGCGGTTGCTCCGGCTACCTGAAGGTTTCTCCTAACTGGAGGCTTTTACAGAGCTCCAAAGGATAAGTTTCCCATGTGAAGACAAGATTTGTTCTGATTGGTATCTCTGGAATCCCCCGTATGCTGGTATTGGAAAACAGGCCTCTGAGGAGAGATGCTTAGAAAAAAAAGCAATGGAACCAATTACATTCTAGGGGCCAGTCCAGTTTAATCTTCTTCTCTTGGGTTATCTGTCTACGGGTGAGTTGACGTCGTTGCTCAGCTTGTGAGAGATCGCCCCTCTTTGTCCTGGGTGGCCTACACTATTGGAATGGCCTCTGGGACTTTGGAGGTTTCTCCTTATCTGTAGGGTTGTGGCCAATGGAATGGGAAGAATTTCCTTGGAGAGGGCAGGCACAGTCCTGAGGTGTGGCTCCAGGGGCCTCAGTCTGGAGGGTGTGTGGGACAGGGATGTCAGGATAGAAGTCTGAAAACACAAACTCGGCTTAGGTTTGGGGACGTAGGTATGGCAGGCCCAATCTACAGACTATGAGGAGAATTTTTTGGGCTATGACCTAAGGGTGAGTGTGAACGCTTGCTGAAGCTTATGTCTCTGGATTTTGTGTCAATAGTGGCCGTGGAATGTCGGGCTGGCCTCATGGGCCATGGACGAGTCTTTCTCTCTGGACCCCAATCACTTGGGATGGCCCAATCCCAAGTGATTGGGGTCATTCTGTGAGTGGGAGGAGTCCTTTCTGTGTTTATTTACCTCAAATGTCCCACCAAAGAGGGATTCCAGAGCAGAGCCCTGAGTAGGGGTGACTAGATGTCTCTACCTCTGGTTAAGATTGGGTGACTTGGGGCATGGCAGGCCCCATATGCGGGCTCATGGTCCAGCCACTGAGAGGCTTTACTTGAGGACAGGGCTTAAACTGAGGGTCCCAATGTGTGTTTGAGCCCACCGCAGCTCTTAAGCATAGGCAGGGCCTCAGGGACCCTACACTACCCTCAGGGGCCCTACTACTACCCCTGTAGGCCCTACAGGGGTCCTCCACTGAACGTTGGACAAGATGCCAACCACAAGATTCTGGCGAGAGGGAAGGAGGAGTTCTGATTTCTGCATCACGTTCACCCATGGGAAGTGAGTAGAGATAAGGTCTAGGATTCTGTAGCCTGAAAACCGAAGTTGGAAAGAGATGGCGACCTAAGGCCATGGCGGTTCAGATGTTCTCAGTGTACTGCAAGCTGTCTGGGTGTCGGTTGGGAATTCAGGCCTCAGGTTCTGTCAGACAGGGCATTAGTGCACAGGCTAGACTATATAATTGGTGTACAGTTGAGTGACGTGCAGGTTTATCCTCATTTGAGGTTTCTGGGTAGACCCATAGGGCAATATTTTTCTTCTAGAGGGCAGGCAGAGTGCAGCACTGTGTCATCGGAAATCCCAAAATAGAGGGCGTGTGGTCCAGGAGAGTGAGGACGGAAGTCGGAGAACACTAGCTACGCTTAGGTTTTGGGGTGAGGGCACAGCAGGTACACTCTGAAGAGCTGAATCAAGATCTCGTGCATCTGAAGTCAAGGCGAGATCAGCTGTTGGCTCAGGTTGGAGTTTCTTTCCATGATCTGCCTTCATGAAGATTGGGGGCATCATGTGACCTTGGAAGCTTTCCATGATATGAGTTGTTAGGTGGTCCATGCACAAGGACTCCTGTGGGACAGTCGAGACCTGTTGGATGGCTCAAGGATGTCCCATAAGGAACGACGCAAGAGCAGGGTTCTAAGGATGGATGCCTGAGGAGCCCAACTCGCATTTCAATTGTCTCCTAGCGACAAGGCAGGTTCAATCTGCTGGCTCTGGAGTAGCAACCGAGGGGGTTTAGTTGAAATGGACTCTCCTGAGGATGGGTCATAATTTGGGATTGTGTCCATGGAGATATTCAAATGGGGCAGTGGCTCCAGTGACCTGAAGTTTTCTCCTAACTGGAGGTTATGACACAGCTCCATAGAGCAAGATTCCCATGTGGAGACGAGATTTTTTCTAATAGGTAGCTCTGGAAACCCCCTTATGCTGGTATTGGAATCCAGGCCTCTGAGGAGAGATGCCTGAAAACAAAAGCAATGGATCCAATTAGGGCCTAGGTGCATGTCTTGTTCAATATTCTTTTCTATGGATATCTGTCTAAGGTTCTGATTGGAGGTAGTGGCTCAGCTTGTGCCAGAGGGTTCCTGTATGTCCAGGACATCCTACACTATTGGGATGGCCTCAGAGATTTTGGATGATTCTCCTAATCTGTCAGGTTGTGCCAAATGAATGAGCAGAATTCCCTTGGAGAGGGCAGGCACAGTCCTGAGGTGTGGCTCCATGGGGCCCAGCCTTTAGAATGTGTGGGTGAGGACAATGGAGACAGAAGTCTGAAAACACAAACTCGGCTTAGGTTTGGGGACATAGGTATGGCAGGCCCGATCTACAGACCTTGAGAATTTTGGGGGCTCTGAACAAAGGGCAAGTGTGTGGCGCTTTTTCAGGTTTTTGTCTCCGGATTTTGTGTCAATGGTGGCCGTGGAATGTCAGGCTGGCCTCATCGACCATGGACGAGTATTTCTCTCTGTGGATTTGGCCAGATTCCAAGTGTTTGGGGTCATTCGTTGGATGGTAGGAGTCCTTACTTTTTTTTTTTCTTTATCTTGTTTTTTTTTTTTTTTTTTTTTTTTTTACCTTATGTGTCCCACCAAATAGGGATTCCAGAAAAGAGCTCTGAATGAGGTTGACTAGACTTCTCAAGCTCTGGCTAGGATTGGGGGAGTAGGGGCATGGCAAGTCCCATATGCAGGCTCTTGGTCCAGCCCCGGAGAGGCTTTACTTGAGGCCAGGGTTCATGCTTAGGGTCCTAATGTGTGTTTGTGCCCATCACAGCCCTCAAGCATGTCTGAGGCCTCATTGGCCATGCTGGGTTCTCATATACTGAACGTTGGACAACATGCCAACCACAAGGTTTCTGGTCATGGGGAAGGTGAAGTTCTGATTTCTGCATCACGTACATCACTTAGTTGTGAGTGGAGATAATGTCTAGGTTCTGAAGCCTGAAGACCAAGGTTGGGAAGAGATGATGACCTAAGGCCATGGCATGTTCAATGTGTTCAGTGTGAGGCCAGGTGTCTGGGTGTCGGTCACGAGGTCTGGGGTCAGGCTGTGTCAGACAGGGCATTAGTGCCCAGGCTAGACTGTATAATTGGGGTACAGTCTAGAGAATTGCAGGTTGATCCTCATTTGATGTTTCTGGGTAGACCCCTAGGGCAAAGTCTCTCTTCTGGAGGGCAGGCAGAGTGCTGCATTTTGTCTCCAGAATTCCCAAAGTGGAAGGCTTGTGGGCCAGGACTGTGAGGATGGAAGTCTGAGAACGCGAGCTGGCTTAGGTTTTGGGACGAGGGCAAGGCAGGCACACTCTGAGAGCTGAATTGAGATCTCATGCATCTGAGGTCAGGGCGAGGATCAGACGGGAGTTTCTGTCCATGATGTCCTCTACCTGAAGGTGGAGGCATCACGAGGCCATGGAGGTTTTCCCACGGTGCGAGTGTGTGATGCTGCAAACCACAAGGATTCCTTCTGCAGGACAGTTGAGACCTGTTGAATGGATCAAGGACACCCCATTAGGAATTTCTCCAGAGCAGAGTTCTAACATGGATACCTGGGCAACGAACTCGCATTCCAATTGTCTCCTAGTGACAAAGCAGGTTTGATCTGCTGGCACTGGGTGAGCAACCGCCAGGTTTGAGTTGAAATGGACTCTCCTGAGGATGGGTCATAATGTGGGATTGTGTCCATTGAGACATTGGAATGGGGCGGTGGCTCCAGTGACGTGAAATTTTCTCCTAACTGGAGGTTTTGACACAGTTCCATATAGCATGATTCCCATGTGGCATGCGATTTGTTCTGATTGGTAGCTCCAGAAACCCCCATGTGCTGGTATTGGAATCCAGGCCTCTGAGGAGAGATACATGAAAACAAAAGCAATGAATTCGTTTAGGGCCTAGGTGCCTGTCCTCTTCAATCTTCTTTTCTATGGATATCTATCTACAGGTCTGATTGGAGGTAGTGGCTCAGCTTGTGGCAGATGGTCCCAGTTTGTCCCGGACATCCTACAATATTGGGGTGGCCTCGGGGACTTCGGATGTTTCTCCTAATCTGTCAGGTTGTGCCAAAGGAATGAGCAGAATTCCCATGGAGAGGGCAGGCACAGTCCTGAGGTGTGGCTCCATGGGGCCAAGCCTTGAGGGTGTGTGGGCCAGGACAATGGAGACAGAAGTCTGAAAACACAAACTTGGCTTAGGTTTGGGGACATAGGTATGGCAGGCCCGATCTACAGACCGTGAGAATTTTTCAGGCTTTGAACAAAGGGCGAGTGTGTGGCGCTTTTTCAGGCTTTTGTCTCCGGATTTTGTGTCAATGGTGGCCGTGGAATGTCAGGATGGCATCATCAGCCATGGACGAGTATTTCTCTCTGTGAATTTGGCCCAATTCCAAGTGTTTGCGGTCATTCTTTGGACGGTAGGAGTCCTTTCTCTATTTTTTTTTAACCTCATGTGTCCCACCAAGGAGGGATTCTAGAGAAGAGATCTGAGTAGGGGTGACTAGACTTCTCAAGCACTGGTTAAGGTTTGGGGAGTAGGGGCATGGTAATCTCCATATGTGGGCTCTTGGTCCAGCCCTGGAGAGGCTTTACTTGAGGCCAGGGTTCATGCTTAGGGTCCTAATGTGTGTTTGTGCCCATCGCAGCCCTCAAGCATGTCTGAGGCCTCATGGGCCATGCTGGTTTCTCCTACACTGCACGTTGGACAACATGCCAACCACAGGGTTTCTGGTCATGGGGAAGGAGGAGTTCTGATTTCTGCATCACGTACACGGCATGGCAGTGAGTAGAGATAAGGTCTAGATTCTGAAGCCTGAAAACCGAGGTTGGTAAGAGATGACGACCTAAGGCCATGGTGGGTCCGTTGCACTTAGTGTGCGGCCAGATGTCTGTGTCCATCATGAGGTCTGGGCTCAGGCTGTGTCAGGCAGGGCATTAGTCCCCAGGCTAGACTGTATAATTGGGGTACAGTCGAGTGATGTGAAGGTTGGTCCTCATTTGGGGTTTCTGGTTGGCCCCATAGGGCAAAGATTTTCTTCTGGAGGGCAGGCAGAGTGCTGCATTCTGGCTCCAGAATTGCCAACTTCAGGGCTTGTGGGCCAGGTGTTTTTGGACAGAAGTCTGAGAATACAAGTTCAGCTTAGAATTCGCAGCGGTGACATGGCAGGCACACTCTACAGACCTGAAATGAGATCTCGTGCATCTGAAGTCAGGGCGAGGATCAGATGTTGGCTTAGGTTGGAGTTTCTGTACATGATGTCCCCTTCATGAAGGTGGGGGGGGGCATCAGGAAACCATGGAAGATTTCCAACTTTGTGAGTGTGTGATGCTCCAAACCACAAGGATTCCGTCAGCGGGACAGTCACGACCTTTTGGATGGATCAAGGACATCCCATAAGAAATGCTCCAAAGAACAGTTCTAATGATGGATGCCTGGGCAGTCCAACTTGCATTCCAGTTGTGTCCTAGTGAAAAGGAGGATTCGATCTGCTGTCACTGGGGGAACAACCGAGGGGGCTGAATTGAAATGGACTCTCATGAGGATCAGTCATGATGTGGATTTGTGTCCATGGATCCCTTGGAATGGGGCAGTGGCTCTGTTGCCCTGAAGAATTCTCCTAACCTGAGGTTTTGATGCAGCTCCAAAGAGCAAGTTTCCCATGTAGAGACGAGATTTGTTCTGAAACCCCCACAACCTGGTATTGGAAACCAAGCATCTGGGGAACAATGCCTGGAATCCAAAGCAATGGATCTGATTACGGTCTAGGGGCCTGTCCTTTTCAATATTCTCCTCTGAGTGTCTCTGTCTAAGATTCAGAATGGAGGTCACTGCTCAGCTTGTGTCAGATCACCCATGTTTGTTGGGGGAGGCCAACACTATTGGGCTGGTCTTGGGAATTGGAGGTTTCTCCTAATCTGTAAGGTTGTGGCAAATGAAACGGGCAGAGTTCCCTTGGAGAGCACTGACACAGTCCTTAGGTGTGACACCACCTTTCTGGGTGTCATCCAGGAGGTCCAGGCTCAGGCTGTGTCAGACAGGGCATTAGTGCCAAGCTTAGACTGTATAATTGGAGTAAAGTTGAGTGGCATGCAGGTTGATCCTCATTTGGCGTTTCTGGGTAGCCCCAGGGGAAACGTTTTTCTTCTGGAGGGAAGGAAGAGTGCTGCATTGTGGCGACGGAATTCTCACACTGGAGGGCTTGTGGGCCAGAATTGTGAGGAAGGAAGTGAGAGAACACAAGCTAGGCTTAGGTTTTGGGTCAAGATCATGGCAGGCACACTCTGTAGAGCTAAATCTAAATCTCATGCATCTGAAGTCAGGGCGAGGATCAGACGAAGGCTCAGGTTGAAGTTTCTGTTCAGGATGGCCCCTTCATGATGGTGGGGGGCATCATGGGGCTATGGAGACTTTCCCACGATTGGCATTGTAAGTTGCTCCAATCGGCAAGGATTCCTTCTACGGGACAGTCGAGACCGGTCAGATTGCTCCAGGACGTCCCATGCGGAACCACGGCAGTGCAGGGTTCTAAGGATGGATTCCTGGAGTGCCCGCCTCACATTCCTATTGTCTCCTAGTGACAAGGCAGGTTCGATCTGCTTCTTTTGGGGAGCAAACAAAGGGGATGTGTTGAAATGGACTCGCCTGCGGATGGGTCATAATGCGGGTTTGTGTCCATGGAGACCTTGGAATGGGGTGTTGGCTGCTGGGACCTGAAGGTTTCCCTTAACTGGAGGTTGTGACACAGCTCCAAAATGCATGTTTCCCATGTGGAAATGAGATTTGTTCAGACTGGTACCTCTTGAAGAACACATATGCTGGTATTGGAAACCAGGCCTCTGAGGAGAGATGCCTGGAATCAAAAGCAATGGATCTGATTAGGGCCTAGGTGCCTGTCCGGTTCAATCTTCTTCTCTGGGGTTATCTGTCTATGGATCTGAGTTGAGGTAGTTGCTCATCTTGGGACAGATCACCCTGTTTGCCCTGAGTGGCCAACACTATTGGGATGGCCTCAGGGACGTTGGAGTGTTCTCCTAATCTTTAGGGTTGTGGCCAATGGAATGGGCAGAATTTGCTTGGAGAAGGCAGGCACAGTCCTGAGGCATGGCTCCAGGGGCCCCAGCCTGGAGGGTGTGTGGGCCAGGACAGTGGGGACAGAAACCTGAAAACCCAAACTCAGCTTAGATTTGGGGACGTAGGTATGACAAGCCTGATCTATAGACCGCGAGAAGAATTTATCAGGCTATGAACAAAGGGCAAGTGTGAGGCATATCTCCAGGCTTTTGTCTCTAGATATTGTGTCAATGGTGGCCATGGAATGACGGGATGGCCTCTTTGGCCATGGATGATTCTTTCTCTTTTAAGATTTGGTCAGATCCCAAGTTTTGGGGCTCATTCAGGGGATGGAGGAGACCCTTCACTATTTTTTTTCCTCAGGGGTTCCAGAGCAGAGACCTGAATAGGGGTGATTAGAACTCTCAACCTCTCATTAATATTGGGGGACTAGGGATGGCAATGCGGGTTCTTGGTCCAGACCCTGAGAGGCTTTACTTGAGGACAGGGCTCACACTGAGGGTCCCAATGTGTTTGTGCCCATTGCGGTTCTCAAGCATGGGCGGGGACTCATGGGCTACACTGGATTCTCCTACACTGAACGTTGGAAAACATGCCAACCACAAGGTTTCTTGCCTTGAGGAAGAAGGAGTTTCATTTCTGCATCACGTTCACCCCTGGGTAGTGAGTATATATAAGGTCTAGGTTCTGAAGCCTGAAAACCAAGGTTGAAAAGAGATGATGACCTAAAGCCATGGCGGGTCTGATGTGCTCAGTGTACAGCCAGCTGTCTGGGTGTCGGTTGAAAATTCAGACCTCAGGCTGTGCAAGACAGGGCATTAACGCCGAAGCGAAACTGTATAATTGGGGTAGAGTCAAGTGGCATGCAGGTTGATCCTCATTTGGTGTTTCTGGTTAGCCCCATAGGACAACGTTTCCCTTCTGGAGGGCAGTCAGAGTGCTGCATTGTGTCTCTCCAGAATTCCCTAACTGGAGGGCTGGTGGGCTTGGAGTGTGAGGACGAAGTCTGAGAACAATAGCTAGGTTTTGCTTCGGGGCGGGGTTTCGGCAGGCACACTCTGCAGAGTTGAATCAAGATTTCGTGCATCTGAAGTCAGGGTGAGGATTAGACGTTGGCTCAGGTTGGAGTTTCTGTCCAAGATGGCTCTTTCATGAAGGGGACAGTGCACCACGAGGCCACAGAGCTTTTCCCATGATGGGAGTTGTGAGGTGCTCCAAAGCGCAAGGATTCCTTCTGCAGGACAGCTGTGACCTGTTGGATGGCTCCAGGACGTCCCATATGGAATTACTTCAGAGTAGTTTTCTACAGATGGATGCCTAGCCAGTCCGCCTCACATTCCAATTGTCTCCTAGTGACAAGATAGGTTCGATCTGCTGGCTCTAGGGGAGCACCCAAGGGCACTGAGTTGAAAAAGACTCTCCTGCAGATGGGTCCTAATGTGGGATTGTGTCCATGGAGACCTTGGAATGAGGTGGTGGCACCGGGGCTCTGAAGGATTTTCCTAGCCGGAGGTTTTGACACAGCTTGAAAGAGCACGTTTCCCATGTGGAGAAGACATTTGTTCTGACTGATGCCTCAGGAAACCCCCATATGGTGGTATTGAAAACCAGGCCTCTGAGGTTCTGACATAGCTCCTCGAGCAAGTTTCCAATGTGCAGACAAGACTTGCTCTGAAGGAGCCTATGGAAACCCCATAGGCTGGTATTGGAAACCAGGCCTCTGAGAAGAGATGCCTGGAAACCAAAGCAATGGATCTGATTAGGGCCTAGGGGCCTGTCTAGTTCAATGTTCTTCTCTGGGGACATCTGTCTCCGAGTCTGTGTGGAGCTAGTTGCTCAGGTAGTGTCAGATCACCCCTGTTTGTTCCGAGCAGCCTACAATATTGGGATGGTCCCAGGGACATTGGAGATTTCTCCTGATTTATATGGTTGTGGCCAATTGAATATGAAGAATTCCCTTTGAGAGGGCAGGAACAATACTGATGTGTGGTTCCAGGGGCCCTAACATGGAGGGTGTGTGTTTTCACACAACTTTCCAAACAGCCCTGGCCTACACAACCTACAGGCTCAGGCCCCTGGAGCCAAACCTGAGGACTGTACTTGTCCTCTCAGAGGGAATTGTGTGTGCCCATTCCAAAGGCCACAACCCTTCTAATAGGATAAACCTCCAAAGTCCCTGATCCATCTCAATAGTGGTGGCTTCCCAGGAAAAACAGGGGTAATCTGAGCCCAACTGAGCACCTACCTGCACTCAGACCCATAGACAGATGTCCCCAGAGGTATGAAGGAAAGAACAGGCGCCTAGGCACTAATCAGATCCATTGCTTTGGTTTCCAGGCATCTCTCCTCAGAGGCCTGGATTTCAAAAGCAGCATATAGCTGTTTCTTGACTCACCCATCAGAAAATATCTCATCTACACATGGGAAACTTGCACGTAGGGGCTGTGTCAAAGCCTCTGTTTAGGAGAACCCTTTAGGGCCCCAGTGCCACCGCTTCATTCCAAGGTCTCCATAGACACAAAAGCACATTAGGACCGATCCCCAGGGGTGTCCATTTCAACTCAGTGTCCTCGGTTGCTCCCCACAGATCCAGGAGATCTAACCTGTCTTGTTGCTAGGAGACAATTGGAATGCGAGGTGGGATACCCATCCATCCATCCTTAGAACCCTGCTCAGAATCATTGGCCTGGAGCCAAAAACAGGTCTCAATTGTCCTGCAGAAGACTCTCTGCAGTTTGGAGCTTCTCACAACTCCCATCGTGGGAAAACCCCCATGGCCTCGTGATGCACCCCCCCATTCATGAAGGGGCCATCAGGGACAGAAACTCCAACCTGAGCGATCGTCTGATCCTCGCCCTGACTTCAGATGCACGAGATCTCGATTCAGGTCTGTAGATGGTGCCTGCCATGGCCTCACCCAGAAACCTAAGCCTAGCTTGTGTTCTCAGACTTTTGTCGTCAGACTACTGGCCCACAAGCCCTCCAGTTTGGCAATCCAGAACTATAATGCAGCACTCTGCCGGCCCCCCAGAAGAAAAACATTGTCCTCTGGGGCTACCCAGTAACCCCAAATGAGGATCAACCTGACCGACATTGGATGTACTCCAAATACATAGGCTGACCAGGGCACTAATGCCCTTTCTGACACAGCCTGAGCCTGGACCCCGTGGACCCACCCAGACAGCTAGCCGTACACTGAGCTCATCGAGCCGCCATGGCCTTAGGTCGTCATCTCTTCCCAACCTCGGTTTTCAGGTTTCAGAACCTAGACCTTATCTCCAATCACTGCCCAGGGTTGAAGGTGATGCAGAAATCAGAACTCCTTCCCCATGGCAAGAAACCTTGTGGTTGGCATGTTGTCCAACGTTCAGTGTAGTTGAAACCAGTGTGGCCCATGAGGCCCCGCCCATGCTCGTGGGCCACATTGGTCACAAACACACATTGTGACGCTCAGGCTGAGCCCAGTCCTCAAGTAAGGCCACTCAGTGGCTGGATGATGAAGAGATAGCATATTGGACTTGCCATGCCCCTAGGCCCTAATTTTTAACCATAGTTCGGGTTGTCCCTTCAGTCTTCCCCACGACTTGGCTTTGGAATTCCTCTTTTGGTGGGACACCTGAGGTAACAAAACTGAAATGAGTCCTCCCATCCCACAGATTGACGAAAAGCAATTGGGAATCGGGCCAAATCCTCAGAGAGGAAGATTCGTCCATGGCCCATGAGGCCTCCCCGACATTCCACGGCCATCGCTGATTCAAAATCCAGAGACAAAAGCCAGAGCAAGCACCTCAGACTCGCACTTTCTTCGTATCCTGAAGAGTTCTTCTCATGGTTTGGTGATCGGGCCTGCCATACCTACGTCCCCAAACCTAAGCTGAGTTTGTGTTTTCAGACTTCTGTCCTCAAAGTCTTGGGCCACACGCCCTCCAGGCTGGGCCCCTGGAGCCACACATTAGGACTGTGCCTACCAATCCATGGGAATTCTGCCCATTCCTTGGACCAAAATCGTACAAATTAGGAGAAACCTCCAAAGTCCCTGAGGCCATCCCAATAGATTTGGTCGCCCTGAACAAACAAGGGCTGTCTAACGCCAGCTGATATTCGACCTCCACTCATACCATAGATGGACGTCCCCAGAGAAGAAGATTGAACCAGACAGGACCCTAGGCCATAATAGGATCCATTGCTTTGGGTTACAGGCATGTGTCCTCAAAAGCCTGATTCCAATACGAGCATAGGGGTTTTCCTGAGGCACCCATCAGAACTCATCTCGTCTCCACAAGGAAACCTGTGCATGGGAGCCATGTCCAAAGCTTAGGAGAGTACTTCAGGGTCCCGGTGCCACCGCCCCATTCCAAGGCACTCATTGACACAAAAGCACATTAGGACCCATCCTCAGGAAAGTCCATTTCAAGTCAGCCACCCCGGTTGCTCAGGCAGAGCCATCAGATCTAAACTGTCTTGTTGCTAGGAGAAAATTGGAATGCGAGGCCGGCTTCCCAGGCATCCATCCGCGAACGGTGCTATGGAGTCATTCCATATGGAATGTCCTGGAGCTGTCCAAAAGGTCTCAATTGTCCCGCAGAAGGAATCCTTGAAGGGGGCATCCCACAACTCCCAACGTGGGAAATCCTCAATGGCCTCGAGATTCTGCTCCCTTCATGAAGCGGCCGTCATGCTCAGAAACTCCCACCTGAGCCAACGTCTGATCCTCACCCTGACTTCACATGGATGAGATATTGGTTCAGATATGCAGGGGGTACCTGCCATGCCCCCCCGAAACCCAAGTCTAGCTTGTCTTTTCAGACTTCCGTCCTCACACTCCTGGCCCCGAAGCCCTCAAGTATGGCAATTCCGGACTCACAATGCAGCATTCTGCCTGCCCTCTAGAAAAAAAATTATTGCCTCATGAGCTGCCCAGGCACCTTAAATGAGGGTAAACCTACACAGCACTCGACTTTACCCAAATTATATAGTCTAATCTGGGCACTAATGCACTGTCGAACACAACCTGAGCACGGACCTCCTGACCAACACCCAGAAAGCTGACCACACACTGAGCACATAAAACCCGCCATGGCCTTAGGTCATCATCTCTTCCCTACCTCAGTTTTCAGGCTTCAGAACGAGACCTTATCTCCAATCACTGCCCAGGGGTGAGTGTGATGCAGAAATCAGAACTCCTCTTTACCCATGGCAAGAATCCTTGTGGTTGGCACGTTGTTCAACGTTCAGTTTTGGAGAAACCAGCATTCACCCTGAGGCCCCGCCCATTCTTGAGTGTTACGAGGGCATACACACGCATTGTGACCCTCAGCATGAGTCCTGTCCTCTAGTAAGTCCTCTCAGTGCCTGGACCTTTAGATGTCATAATGGGCTTGACATGTCCCTAGGCCCCTATTTTTAACCAGATTTCTTATTGTCCAGTCGCCCCTCCCCAGGGCTCTACTCTGGAATCCCTCATTTGGTGGGACACCTGAGGTTAAAAAAGAAAACAACAACAACAACAACAAAAACGGACTTCTTCCAGCCCACAGAATGAACCCAAACTCTTTGGACGGGGCCAAACCACCAGAGAGTAAGACTCGTCCATTTCCCATGAAGTCACCCAGAAATTCCACGACCATGAGTGACACGATATCCAGAGACAAAAACTTGAGCAGGAGCCTCACACTCGCCCTTCTTTCAAATCCCGAAGGGTTCTCCTCATGGTCTGTAGATCAGTCATGCCATACCTATGACCCGAAACATAAGCCGAGTTTGTGTTTTCAGACAACTGTCCAAACAGCCCTGGCCTACACAACCTACAGGCTCAGGTCCCTGGAGCCAAACCTGAGGACTGTACTTGCCCTCTACAAAAGATTTGTGTGTGCCCATTCCAATGGTCACAGCCCTTCTAATAGGATAAACCTCGAAAGTCCCTGATCCATCTCAATAGTGGTGGCTTCCCAGGAAAAACAGGGGCAATCTGAGCCCAACTGAGCACCTACCTGCACTCAGACCCATAGACAGATGTCCCCAGAGGTAAAAAGGAAAGAACAGGCCCCTAGGCACAAATCAGATCCATTGCTTTGGTTTCCAGGCATCTCTCCTCACATTCCTGGATTTCAAAAGCAGCATATAGCTGTTTTTTGACTCACCCATCAGAAAACATCTCATCTGCACATGGGAAACTTGCACGTTGGAGCTGTGTCAAAGCCTCTGTTTAGGAGAAACCTCTAGGGCCCCAGTGCCACCGCTTCATTCCAAAGTCTCCATAACACAAAAGCACCTTAGGACCCATCCCCAGGGGTGTCCATTTCAACTCAGTGTCCTCGGTTGCTCCCCACAGATCCAGGAGATCTAACCTGTCTTGTTGCTAGGAGACAATTGGAATGCGAGGTGGGATACCCAGCCATCCATCCTTAGAACCCTGCTCAGAATCATTGGCGTGGAGCCAAACAACAGGTCTCAATTGTCCTGCAGAAGACTCTCTGCAGTTTGGAGCTTCTCACAACTCCCATCGTGGGAAAACACCCATGTCCTCGTGATGGCCCCCCCATTCATGAAGGGGCCATCAGGGACAGAAACTCCAACCTGAGCGATCGTCTGATCCTCGCCCTCACTTCAGATGCACGAGATCTCGATTCAGGTCTGTAGATTGTGCCTGCCATGGCCTCACCCAGAAACCTAAGCCTAGCTTGTGTTCTCAGACTTTTGTCGTCAGACTACTGGCCCACAAGCCCTCCAGTTTGGCAATCCAGAACTACAATGCAGCACTCTGCCGGCCCTCCAGAAGAAAAACATTGTCCTCTGGGGCTACCCAGTAACCCCAAATGAGAATCAACCTGCACCGACCTTGGCTGTACCCCAAATACTTAGTCTGACCAGGGCACTAATGCCCTTTCTGACACAGCCTGAGCCTGGACCCCGTGGACCCTCCCAGACAGCTGGCCGCACACTGAGCTCATCGAGCCGCCATGGCCTTAGGTCGTCATCTCTTCCCAACATCGGTTTTCAGGTTTCAGAACCTAGACCTTATCTCCAATCACTGCCTAGGGTAGAAGGTGATGCAGAAATCAGAACTCTTTCCCCCCATGGCAAAAAACCTTGTGATTGGCATGTTGTCCAACGTTCAGTGTAGTTGAAACCAGTGTGGCCCATGAGGCCCCGCCCATGCTGGCGGGCCACATTGGTCACAAACACACATTGTGACGCTCAGGCTGAGCCCAGTCCTCAAGTAAGGCCACTCAGTGGTTGGATGAAGAGATAGCATATTGGGCTTGCCATGCCCCTAGGCCCCAATTTTTAACCATAGTTTGGGTTGTCCCTTCAGTCTTCCCCACGGCTAGGCTTTGGAATTCCTCTTTTGGTGGGACATCTGAGGTAACAAAACTGAAATGAGTCCTCCCATCCCACAGATTGACGAAAAGAAATTGGGAATCGGGCCAAATCCTCAGAGAGGAAGATTCGTCCATGGCCCATGAGGCCTCCCCGACATTCCACGGCCATCGCTGATACAAAATCCAGAGACAAAAGCCTGAGCAAGCGCCTCAGACTCGCACTTTCATCATATCCTGAAGAGTTCTTCTCATGGTTTGTCGATCGGGCCTGCCATACCTACGTCCCCAAACATAAGCTGAGTTTGTGTTTTCAGACTTCTGTCCTCAACGTCTTGGGCCACACACCCTCCAGGCTGTGCCCCTGGAGCCACACATTAGGACTGTGCCTTCCAATCCATGGGAATTCTGCCCATTCCATGGTCCAGAATCGTACAAATTAGGAGCAACCTCCAAAGTCCCTGAGGCCATCCCAATAGTGTGGGTCGCCCGGAACAAACAAGGGCTGTCTGACACCAGCTGATAATCGACCTCCACTCATACCATAGATGGATGTCCCCAGAGAAGAAGATTGAACCAGACAGGACCCTAGGCCATAATAGGATCCATTACTTTGGGTTACAGGCATGTGTCCTCAATAGCCTGATTCCAATACGAGCATAAGGGTTTTCCTGAGGCACCCATCAGAACTCATCTCGTCTCCACAAGGAAACCTGTGCATGGGAGCCATGTCCAAAGCTTAGGAGAGTTCTGCAGGGTCCCGGTGCCACCGCCCCATTCCAAGGCCTTCATGGACACAAAAACACATTAGGACCCATCCTCAGGAAAGTCCATTTCAACTCAGCCACCCCGGTTGCTCCAGCAGAGCCATCAGACCTAAACAGTCTTGTTGGTAGGAGACAATTGGAATGCGAGGCAGGCTGCCCAGGCATCCATCCGCGAACCGTGCTCTGGAGTCATTCCATATGGGATGTCCTGGAGCTGTCCAACAGGTTCAAATGTCCCGCAGAAGGAATCCTTGAAGGGGGCATCCCACAACTCCCAACGTGGGAAAACCTCAATGGCCTCGAGATTCCGCTCCCTTCATGAAGCGGCCATCATGCTCAGAAACTCTCACCTGAGCCAACGTCTGATCCTCGCCCTGCCTTCAGATGGATGAGATATTGGTTCAGATCTGCAGGGGGTACCTGCCGTGCCCTCGCCCTGAAAACCAAGTCTAGCTTGTCTTCTCAGACTTCCGTCCTCACACTCCTGAACCCGAAGCCCTCAAGTTTGGCAATTCCAGACCCACAATGCAGCACTCTGCCTGCCCTCTAGAAAAAAAAATATTGCCTCATGAGCTGCCCAGGCACCTTAAATGAGGGTAAACCTACAGAGCACTCGACTTTACCCAAATTATATAGTCTAACCTGGGCACTAATGCACTGTCGAACACAACCTGAGCCCGGACCTCCTGACCAACACCCAGAAAGCTGACCACACACTGAGCACATAAAAGCCGCCATGGCCTTAGGTCATCATCTCTTCCCTACCTCAGTTTTCAGGCTTCAGAACCGAGACCTTATCTCCAATCACTGCCCAGGGGTGAGTGTGATGCAGAAATCAGGACTCCTCCTTACCCATGGCAAGAACCCTTGTGGTTGGCACGTTGTCCAACGTTCAGTGTAGGAGAAACCAGCATTCACCCTGAGGCCCCGCCCATTCTTGAGTGTTACGAGCGCATACACAAGCATTGTGACCCTCAGCATGAGTCCTGTCCTCTAGTAAGTCCTCTCAGTGGCTGGATCATTAGATGTCATAATGGGCTTGACATGTCCCGAGGCCCAATTTTTAACCAGATTTCTGATTGTCCAGTCGCCCCTCCCCAGGGCTCTACTCTGGAATCCATAATTTGGTGGGACACCTGAGGTTAAAAAAGAAAACAACAACAACAACACCAAAAAAAAAAAAAAAAAACGAACTTCTTCCAGCCCACAGAATGACCCCAAACTCTTTGGACGGGGCCAAACCACCAGAGAGTAAGACTCGTCCATTTCCCATGAAGTCACCCAGAAATTCCACGACCATGAGTGACACGATATCCAGAGACAAAAACTTGAGCAGGAGCCTCACACTCGCCCTTCTTTCAAATCCCGAAGGGTTCTCCTCATGGTCTGTAGATCAGTCCTGCCATACCTATGACCCGAAACATAAGCCGAGTTTGTGTTTTCAGACAACTGTCCAAACAGCCCTGGCCTACACAACCTACAGGCTCAGGCCCCTGCAGCCAAACCTGAGGACTGTACTTGCCCTCTCCAAGGGAATTGTGTGTGCCCATTCCAATGGCCACAACCCTTCTAATAGGATAAACCTCCAAATTCCCTGATCCATCTCAATAGTGGTGGCTTCCCAGGAAAGACAGGGGCAATCTGAGCCCAACTGAGCACCTACCTGCACTCAGACCCATAGACAGATGTGCCCAGAGGTAAAAAGGAAAGAACAGGCCCCTAGGGACAAATCAGATCCATTGCTTTGGTTTCCAGGCATCTCTCCTCACATTCCTGGATTTCAAAAGCATCATCTAGCTGTTTTTTGACTCACCCATCAGAAAACATCTCATCTACACATGGGAAACTTGCAAGTTGGAGCTCGGTCAAAGCCTCTGTTTAGGAGAACCCTTTAGGGCCCCAGTGCCACCGCTTCATTCCAAAGTCTCCATAGACACAAAAGCACGTTAGGACCCATCCCCAGGGGTGTCCAATTCAACTCAGCGTCCTCGGTTGCTCCCCACAGATCCAGGAGATCTAACCTGTCTTGTTGCTAGGAGACAATTGGAATGCGAGGTGGGCTACCCAGCCATCCATCCTTACAACCCTGCTCAGAATCATTGGCGTGGAGCCAAACAACAGGTCTCAATTGTCCTGCAGAAGACTCTCTGCAGTTTGGAGCTTCTCACAACTCCCATCGTGGGAAAACACCCATGGCCTCGTGATGCCCCCCCCCATTCATGAAGGGGCCATCAGGGACAGAAACTCCAACCTGAGCGATCGTCTGATCCTCGCCCTGACTTCAGATGCACGAGATCTCGATTCAGGTCTGTAGATTGTGCCTGCCATGGCCTCACCCAGAAACCTAAGCCTAGCTTGTGTTCTCAGACTTTTGTCGTCAGACTACTGGCCCACAAGCCCTCCAGTTTGGCAATCCAGAACTATAATGCAGCACTCTGCCTGCCCTCCAGAAGAAAATCATTGTCATCTGGGGCTAACCAGTAACCCCAAATGAGGATCAACCTGCACCGACCTTGGCTGTACCCCAAATACTTTGGCTGACCAGGGCACTAATGCCCTTTCTGACACAGCCTGAGCTTGGACCCCGTGGACCCTCCCAGACAGCTGGCCGCACACTGAGCACATGGAGCAGCCATGGCCTTAGGTCGTCATCTCTTCCCAATATCGGTTCAGTTTTCAGAACCTAGACCTTATCTCCAATCACTGCCCAGGGTTGAAGGTGATGCAGAAATCAGAACTCCTTCCCCATGGCAAGAAACCTTGTTGTTGGCATGTTGTCCAACGTTCAGTGTAGTTGAAACCAGTGTGGCCCATGAGGCCCCGCCAATCATGAGGGCCACATTGGTCACAAACACACATTGTGACACTCAGGCTAAGCCCAGTCCTCAAGTAAGGACACTCAGTGGCTGGATGAAGAGATAGCATATTGGGCTTGCCATGCCCCTAGGCCCCAATTTTTAACCATAGTTCGGGTTGTCCCTTCAGTCTTCCCCACGGCTTGGCTTTGGAATTCCTCTTTTGGTGGGACATCTGAGGTAACAAAACTGAAATGAGTCCTCCCATCCCACAGATTGACGAAAAGCAATTGGGAATCGGGCCAAATCCTCAGAGAGGAAGATTCGTCCATGGCCCATGAGGCCTCCCCGACATTCCACGGCCTTCGCTGATACAAAATCCAGAGACAAAAGCCTGAGCAAGCGCCTCAGACTCGCACTTTCTTCATATCCTGAAGAGTTCTTCTCATGGTTTGTAGATCGGGCCTGCCATACCTACGTCCCCAAACATAAGCTGAGTATGTGTTTTCAGATTTCTGTCCTTCACGTCTTGTGCCACACACCCTCCAGGCTGGGCCCCTGGAGCCACACATTAGGACTGTGCCTTCCAATCCATGGGAATTTTGCCCATTCCATGGTCCAGAATCGTACAAATTAGGAGCAACCTCCAAAGTCCCTGAGGCCATCCCAATAGTGTGGGTCGCCCGGAACAAACAAGGGCTGTCTGACACCAGCTGATAATCGACCTCCACTCATACCATAGATGGATGTCCCCAGAGAAGAAGATTGAACCAGACAGGACCCTAGGCCATAATAGGATCCATTGCTTTGGGTTACAGGCAAGTGTCCTCAAAAGCCTGATTCCAATACGAGCATAGGGGTTTTCCTGAGGCACCCATCAGAACTCATCTCGTCTCCACAAGGAAACCTGTGCATGGGAGCCATGTCCAAAGCTTAGGAGAGTACTTCATGGTCCCGGTGCCACCGCCCCATTCCAAGGCCCTCATGGACACAAAAACACATTAGGAACCATCCTCAGGAAAGTCTTTTTCAAATCAGCCACCCCGGTTGCTCCAGCAGAGCCATCCGATCTAAACAGACTTGTTGCTAGGAGACAATTGGAATGCGAGGCAGGCTTCCCAGGCATCCATCCGCGAACCGTGCTCTGGAGTCATTCCATATGGGATGTCCTGGAGCTGTCCAACAGGTCTCAATTGTCCCGCAGAAGGAATCCTTGAAAGGGGCATCCCACAACTCCCAACGTGGGAAAACCTCAATGGCCTCGAGATTCCGCTCCCTTCATGAAGCGGCCGTCATGCTCAGAAATTCCCACCTGAGCCAATGTCTGATCCTTGCCCTGACTTCAGATGGATGAGATATTCGTTCAGATCTGCCGGGGGTACCTGCCGTGCCCTCGCCCTGAAACCAAGTCTAGCTTGTCTTCTCAGACTTCCGTCCTCACACTCCTGGCCCCGAAGCCCTTAAGTTTGGCAATTCCGGACCCACAATGCAGCACTCTGCCTGCCCTCTAGAAAATAAATTATTGCCTCATGAGCTGCCCAGGCACCTTAAATGAGGGTAAACCTACACAGCACTCGACTTTACCCAAATTATATAGTCTAACCTGGGCACTAATGCACTGTCGAACACAACCTGAGCCCGGACCTTTTGACTAACACCCAGAAAGCTGACCGCACACTGAGCACATAAAACCCGCCATGGCCTTAGGTCATCATCTCTTCCCTACCTCAGTGTTCAGGTTAGAACCAAGACCTTATCTCCAATCACTGCCCAGGGGTGAGTGTGATGCAGAAATCAGGACTCCTCCTTACCCATGGCAAGAACCCTTGTGGTTGGCACGTTGTCCAACGTTCAGTGTAGGAGAAACCAGCATTCACCCTGAGGCCCCGCCCATTCTTGAGTGTTACGAGCGCATACACAAGCATTGTGACCCTCAGCATGAGTCCTGTCCTCTAGTAAGTCCTCTCAGTGGCTGGACAATTAGATGTCATAATGGGCTTGACATGTCCCTAGGCCCCAATTTTTAACCAGATTTCCGATTGTCCAGTCGCCCCTCCCCAGGGCTCTACTCTGGAATCCATCATTTGGTGGGACACCTGAGGTTAAAAAAGAAAACAACAACAACAACACCAAAAAAAAAAAAAAAAACGGACTCCTCCAGCCCACAGAATGACCCCAAACTCTTTAGACGGGGCCAAACCACCAGAGAGTAAGACTCGTACATTTCCCATGAAGTCACCCAGTAATTCCACGACCATGAGTGACACGATATCCAGAGACAAAAACTTGAGCAGGAGCCTCACTCTCGCCCTTCTTTCAAATCCCGAAGAGTTCTCCTCATGGTCTGTAGATCAGTCCTGCCATACCTATGACCCGAAACATAAGCCTAGTTTGTGTTTTCAGACAACTGTCCAAACAGCCCTGGCCTACACAACCTACAGGCTCAGGCCCCTGGAGCCGAACCTCAGGACTGTACTTGCCCTCTCCAAGGGAATTGTGTGTGCCCATTCCAATGGCCACAACCCTTCTAATAGGATAAACCTCCAAAGTCCCTGATCCATCTCAATAGTGGTGGCTTCCCAGGAAAAACAGGGGCAATCTGAGCCCAACTGAGCACCTACCTGCACTCAGACCCATAGACAGATGTCCCCAGAGGTAAAAAGGAAAGAACAGGCCCCTAGGCACTAATCAGATCCATTGCTTTGGTTTCCAGGCATCTTTCCTCAGAGACCTGGATTTCAAAAGCAGCATATAGCTGTTTCTTGACTCACCCATCAGGAAACATCTCATCTACACATGGGAAACTTGCACGTTGGAGCTGTGTCAAAGCCTCTGTTTAGGAGAACCCTTTAGGGCCCCAGTGCCACCGCTTCATTCCAAGGTCTCCATAGACACAAAAGCACGTTAGGACCTATCCCCAGGGGTGTCCATTTCAACTCAGTGTCCTCGGTTGCTCCCCACAGATCCAGGAGATCTAACCTGTCTTGTTGCTAGGAGACAATTGGAATGCGAGGTGGGCTACCCAGCCATCCATCCTTAGAACCGTCTCAGAATCATTGGCCTGGAGCCAAACAACAGGTCTCAATTGTCCTGCAGAAGACTCTCTGCTGTTTGGAGCTTCTCATAACTCCCATCTTGGGAAAAGCTCCATGGCCTCGTGATGGCCCCCCCATTCATGAAAGGGCCATCAGGGACAGAAACTCCAACCTGAGCGATCGTCTGATCCTCGCCCTGACTTCAGATGCACGAGAACTCGATTCAGGTCTGTAGATTGTGCCTGCCATGGCCTCACCCCGAATCCTAAGCCTAGCTTGTGTTCTCAGATTTTGTGTCAGACTACTGGCCCACAAGCCCTCCAGTTTGGCAATCCAGAATTATAATGCAGCACTTTGCCTGCCCTCCAGAAGAAAATCATTGTCCTCTGGGGCTACCCAGTAACCCCAAATGAGGATCAACCTGCACCGACCTTGGCTGTATCCCAAATACATAGGCTGACCAGGGCACTAATGCCCTTTCTGACGCAGCCTGAGCCTGGACTCCCTGGCCCCTCCCAGACAGCTGTCCGCACACTGAATCATCGAGCCGCCGTGGCCTTAGGTCGTCATCTCTTTCCAACATCGGTTTTCAGGTTTCAGAACCTAGACCTTATCTCCAATCACTGCCCAGGGTTGAGGGTGATGCAGAAATCAGAACTCCTTCCCCATGGCAAGAAACCTTGTGGTTGGCATGTTGTCCAACGTTCAGTGTAGTTGAAACCAGTGTGGCCCATGAGGCCCCGCCTATGGTCGCGGGCCACATTGGTCACAAACACACATTGTGACCCTCAGGCTGAGCCCAGTCCTCAAGTAAGGCCACTCAGATGCTGGATGAAGAGATAGCATATTGGGCTTGCCATGCCCCTAAGCCCCAATTTTTAACCATAGTTCGGGTTGTCCCTTCAGTCTTCCCCACGGCTTGGCTTTGGAATTCCTCTTTTGGTGGGACACCTGAGGTAACAAACCTGAATGAGTCCTCCCATCCCACAGATTGACGAAAAGCAATTGGGAATCGGGCCAAATCCTCAGAGAGGAAGATTCGTCCATGGCCCATGAGGCCTCCCCGACATTCCACGGCCATCGCTGATTCAAAATCCAGAGACAAAAGCCTGAGCAAGCGCCTCAGACTCGCACTTTCGTCATATCCTGAAGAGTTCTTCTCATGGTTTGTAGATCGGGCCTGCCATACCTATGTCCCCAAACATAAGCTGAGTATGTGTTTTCAGATTTCTGTCCTTAACGTCTTGTGCCACACACCCTCCAGGCTGGGCCCCTGGAGCCACACATTAGGACTGTGCCTTCCAATCCATGGGAATTTTGCCCATTCCATGGTCCAGAATCGTACAAATTAGGAGCAACCTCCAAAGTCCCTGAGGCCATCCCAATAGATTTGTCGCCCGGAACAAACAAGGGTTCTCTGAGACCAGCTGATAATCGACCTCCACTCATACCATAGATGCATGTCCCCAGAGAAGAAGATTGAACCAGACAGGACCCTAGGCCATAATAGGATCCATTGCTTTGGGTTACAGGCATGTGTCCTCAAAATCCTGATTCCAATACGAGCATAGGGGTTTTCCTGAGGCACCCATCAGAACTCAACTCGTCTCCACAAGGAAACCTGTGCATGGAGCCATGTCCAAAGCTTAGGAGAGTACTTCAGGGTCCCGGTGCCACCGCCCCATTCCAAGGCACTCATGGACACAAAAACACATTAGGACCCATCCTCAGGAAAGTCCATTTCAACTTAGCCACCCCGTTAGCTCCCGCAGAGCCATCAGATCTAAACTGTCTTGTTGCTAGGAGAAAATAGGAATGCGATGCGTGCTTCCCAGGCGTCCATCAGCAAACGGTGCTCTGGAGTCATTCCATATGGGATGTCCTGGAGCTGTCCAACAGGTCTCAATTGTCCCGCAGAAGGAATCTTTGAAGGGGGCATCCCAAAACTCCCAAAATGGGAAAACCTCAATGGACTCGAGATTCCGCTCCCTTCATGAACCGGCCGTCATGCTCAGTAACTCCCAACTGAGCCAACGTCTGATCATCGGCCTGACTTCAGATGCATGAGATATTCGTTCAGATCTGCCGGGGGTACCTGCCGTACCCTGGCCCTGAAACCCAAGTCTAGCTTGTCTACTCAGACTTCCGTCCTCACACACCTGGCCCCGAAGCCCTCAAGTTTGGCAATTCCGGACCCACAATGCAGCACTCTGCCTGCCCTATAGAAAAAAAATTATTGACTCATGAGCTGCCCAGGCACCTTAAATGAGGATAAACCTACACAGCACTCGACTTTACCCAAATTATATAGTCTAACCTGGGCACTAATGCACTGTCGAACACAACCTGAGCCGGGACCTCCTGACCATCACCCAGAAAGCTGACCGCACACTGAGCACTTAAAACCCGCCATGGCCTTAGGTCATCATCTCATCCCTACCTCAGTTTTCAGGCTTTAGAACCGAGACCTTATCTCCAATCACTGCCAAGGGGTGAGTGTGATGCAGAAATCAGAACTCCTCCTTACCCAGGACAAGAACCCTTGTGGTTGGCACGTTGTCCAACGTTCAGTGTAGGAGAAACCAGCATTCACCCTGAGGCCCCGCCCATTCTTGAGTGCCACGAGTACATACACGCGCATTGTGACCCTCAGCATGAGTCATGTCCTCTAGTAAGTCCTCTCAGTGGCTGGACCATTAGATGTCATAATGGGCTTGACATGTCCCTAGGCCCCAATTTTTAACCAGATTTCTGATTGTCCAGTCGTCCCTCCCCAGGGCTCTACACTGGAATCCCTCATTTGGTGGGACACCTGAGGATAAAAAAGAAAACAACAACAAAAAAAAAAAAAAAAACGGACTTCTTCCAGCCCACAGAATGACCCCAAACTCTTTGGACGGGGCCAAACCACCAGAGAGTAAGACTCGTCCATTTCCCATGAAGTCACCCAAAAATTCCACGACCATGAGTGACATGATATCCAGAGACAAAAACTTGAGCAGGAGCCTCACTCTCGCCCTTCTTTCAAATCCCGAAGAGTTCTCCTCAGGTCTGTAGATCAGTCCTGCCATACCTATGACCCGAAACATAAGCCGAGTTTGTGTTTTCAGACAACTGTCCAAACAGCCCTGGCCTACACAACCTACAGGCTCAGGCCCCTGGAGCCAAACCTGAGGACTGTACTTGCCCTCTCCAAGGGAATTGTGTGTGCCCATTCCAATGGCCACAACCCTTCTAATAGGATAAACCTCCAAAGTCCCTGATCCATCTCAATAGTGGTGGCGTCCCAGGAAAAACAGGGGCAATCTGAGCCCAACTGAGCCGCTACCTGCACTCAGACCCATAGACAGATGTCCCCAGAGGTATGAAGGAAAGAACAGGCTTCTAGGCACTAATCAGATCCATTGCTTTGGTTTCCAGGCATCTCTCCTCAGAGGCCTGGATTTCAAAAGCAGCATATAGCTGTTTCTTGACTCACCCATCAGGAAACATCTCATCTACACATGGGAAACTTGCACGTTGGAGCTGTGTCAAAGCCTCTGTTTAGGAGAACCCTTTAGGGCCCCAGTGCCACCGCTTCATTCCAAGGTCTCCATAGACACAAAAGCACATTAGGACCCATCCCCAGGGGTGTCCATTTCAACTCAGCGTCCTCGGTTGCTCCCCACAGATCCAGGAGATCTAACCTGTCTTGTTGCTAGGAGACAATTGGAATGCGAAGTCGGCTACCCAGCCATCCATCCTTAGAACCCTGCTCAGAATCATTGGCCTGGAGCCAAACAACAGGTCTCAATTGTACTGTAGAAGACACTCTGCAGTTTGGAGCTTCTCACAACTCCCATTGGGAAAACCCCCATGGCCTCGTGATGCCCCCCCATTCATGAAGGGGCATCAGGGACAGAAACTCCAACCTGAGCGATCGTCTGATCCTCGCCCTGACTTCAGATGCACGAGATCTCGATTCAGGTCTGTAGATTGTGCCTGCCATGGCCTCACCCCGAAACCTAAGCCAAGCTTGTGTTCTCAGACTTTTGTCCTCAGACTACTGGCCCACAAGCCCTCCAGTTTGGCAATCCAGAACTACAATGCAGCACTTTGCCTGCCCTCCAGAAGAAAAACATTGTCCTCGGGGCTACCCAGTAACCCCAAATGAGGATCAACCTGCACCGACCTTGGCTGTACTCCAAATACATGGGCTGACCAGGGCACTAATGCCCTTTCTGAAACAGGCTGAGCCTGGACCCCCTGGCCCCTCCCAGACAGCTGTCCGCACACTGAAAACATCGAGCCGCCGTGGCCTTAGGTCGTCATCTCTTCACAATTTCGGTTTTCAGGTTTCAGAACCTAGACCTTATCTCCAATCACTGCCCAGGGATGAGTGTGATGCAGAAATCAGAACTCCTTCCCCATGGCAAGATACCTTGTGGTTGGCATGTTGTCCAACGTTCAGTGTAGTTGAAACCAGTGTGGCCCATGAGGCCCTGCCCATGCTCGCGGGCCACATTGGTCACAAACACACATTGTTACGCTCAGGCTAGACCAGTCCTCAAGTAAGGACACTCAGTGGCTGGATGAAGAGATAGCATATTGGGCTTGCCATTCCTCTAGGCCCCAATTTTTAACCATAGTTCAGGTTGTCCCTTCAGTCTTCTCCACGGCTTGGCTTTGGAATTCCTCTTTTGGTGGGACACCTGAGGTAACAAACCTGAAATGAGTCCTCCCATCCCACAGATTGACGAAAAGCAATTGGGAATCGGGCCAAATCCTCAGAGAGGAAGATTCGTCCATGGCCCCTGAGGCCTCCCCGACATTCCACGGCCTTCGCTGATACAAAATCCAGAGACAAAAGCCTGAGCAAGCGCCTCAGACTCGCACTTTCTTCATATCCTGAAGGGTTCTTTTCATGGTTTGTGATCGGGCCTGCCATACCTACGTCCCCAACCCTAAGCTGAGTTTGTGTTTTCAGACTTCTGTCCTCAAAGTCTTGGGCCACACACCCTCCAGGCTGGGCCCCTGGAGCCACACATTAGGACTGTCCCTACCAATCCATGGGAATTCTGCCCATTCCATGGTCCAAAATCGTACAAATTAGGAGAAACCTCCAAAGTCCCTGAGGCCATCCCAATAGTGTAGGTCGTCCGGAACAAACAAGGGCTGTCTGACACCAGCTGATAATCGACCTCCACTCATACCATAGATGGATGTCCCCAGAGAAGAAGATTGAAACAGACAGGACCCTAGGCCATAATAGGATCCATTGCTTTGGGTTACAGGCATGTGTCCTCAAAAGCCTGATTCCAATACGAGCAGAGGGGTTTTCCTGAGGCACCCATCAGAACTCATCTCGTCTCCACAAGGAAACCTGTGCATGGGAGCCATGACCAAAGCTTAGGAGAGTACTTCAGGGTCCCGGTGCCACCGCCCCATTCCAAGGCCTTCATGGACACAAAACACATTAGGACCCATCCTCAGGAAAGTCGAATTCAACTCAGCCAACCCGGTTGCTCCGGCAGAGCCATCAGATCTAAACTGTCTTGTTGCTAGGAGACAATTGGAATGCAAGGCGGGCTTCCCAGGCATCCATCCGCGAACGGTGCTCTGGAGTCATTCCATATTGGGATGTCCTGGAGCTGTCCAACAGGTCTCAATTGTCCCGCAGAAGGAATCCTTGAAGGGGGCATCCCACAACTCCCAACGTGGGAAAACCTCAATGGCCTCGAGATTCCGCTCCCTTCATGAAGCGGCCGTCATGCTCAGAAACTCCAACCTGAGCCAACGTCTGATCCTCGCCCTGACTTCAGATGCATGAGATATTGGTTCAGATCTGCAGGGGGTACCTGCCGTGCCCTCGCCCTGAAACCCAAGTCTAGCTTGTCTTCTCAGACTTCCGTCCTCACACTCCTGGCCCCGAAGCCCTCAAGTTTGGCAATTCCGGACGCACAATGCAGCACTCTGCCTGCCCTCTAGAAAAAAAATTATTGCCTCAACCTGCCCAGGCACCTTAAATGCGGGTAAACCTATGCAGCACTCGACTTTACCCAAATTATATAGTCTAACCTGGGCACTAATGCACTGTCGAACACAACCTGAGCCCGGACCTCCTGATCAACACCCAGAAAGCTGACCGCACACTGAGCACATAAAACCCGCCATGGCCTTAGGTCATCATCTCTTCCCTACCTCAGCTATCAGGCTTCAGAACCGAGACCTTATCTCCAATCACTGCCCAGGGGTGAGTGTGATGCAGAAATCAGAACTCTTCCTTACCCAAGGCAAGAACCCTTGTGGTTGGCACGTTGTCCAACGTTCAGTGTAGAAGAAACCAGCATTCACCCTGAGGCCCCGCCCATTCTTGAATGCGACGAGGGCATACACACACATTGTGACCATCAGCATGAGTCCTGTCCTCTAGTAAGTCCTCTCAGTGGCTGGACCTATAGATGTCATAATGGGCTTGACATGTCCCTAAGGCCCCAATTTTTAACCAGATTTCTGATTGTCCAGTCGCCACTCCCCAGGGCTCTACTCTGGAATCCATCATTTGGTGGGACACCTGAGGATAAAAACAGAAAACAACAAAAACAACAACAACAAAAAAAAACGGACTTCTTCCAGCCCACAGAATGACCCCAAACTCTTTGGACGGGGCCAAACCACCAGAGAGTAAGACTCGTCCATTTCCCATGAAGTCTCCCAGAAATTGCACGACCATGAGTGACACGATATAAAGAGACAAAAACTTGAGCAGGAGCCTCACACTCGCCCTTCTTTCAAATCCCGAAGTGTACTCCTCATGGTCTGTAGATCAGTCCTGCCATACCTATGACCCGAAACATAAGCCGAGTTTGTGTTTTCAGACAACTGTCCAAACAGCCCTGGCCTACACAACCTACAGGCTCAGGCCCCTGGAGCCAAACCTGAGGACTGTACTTGCCCTCTCCAAGGGAATTGTGTGTGCACATTCCAATGGCCACAACCCTTCTAATAGGATAAACCTCCAAAGTCCCTGATCCATCTCAATAGTGGTGGCTTCCCAGGAAAGACAGGGGCAATCTGAGCCCAACTGAGCACCTACCTGCACTCAGACCCATAGACAGATGTCCCCAGAGGTAAAAAGGAAAGAACAGGCCCCTAGGCACTAATCAGATCCATTGCTTTGGTTTCCAGGCATCTCTCCTCAGAGGCCTGGATTTCAAAAGCAGCATATAGCTGTTTCTTGACTCACCCATCAGAAAATATCTCATCTACACATGGGAAACTTGCACGTTGGAGCTGTGTCAAAGCCTCTGTTTAGGAGAATCCTTTAGGGCCCCGGTGCCACCGCTTTATTCCAAGGTCTCCATAGACACAAAAGCACGTTAGGACCCATCCCCAGGGGTGTCCATTTCAACTCAGCGTCCTCAGTTGCTCCCCACAGATCCAGGAGATCTAACCTGTCTTGTTGCTAGGAGACAATTGGAATGCGAGGTGGTCTACCCAGCCATCCATCCTTAGAACCCTGCTCAGAATCATTGGCGTGGAGCCAAACAACAGGTCTCAATTGTCCTGCAGAAGACTCTCTGCTGTTTGGAGCTTCTCATAACTCCCATCTTGGGAAAACCTCCATGGCCTCGTGATGCCCCCCCCATTCCTGAAAGGGCCATCAGGGACAGAAACTCCAACCTGAGCGATCGTCTGATCCTCGCCCTGACTTCAGATGCACGAGATCTCGATTCAGGTCTGTAGATTTTGCCTGCCATGGCCTCACCCCGAAACCTAAGCCTAGCTTGTGTTCTCAGACTTTTGTCGTCAGACTACTGGCCCACAAGCCCTCCAGGTTGGCAATCCAGAACTATAATGCAGCACTCTGCCTGCCCTCCAGAAAAAAATCATTGTCCTCTGGGGCTACCCAGTAACCACAAATGAGGATCAACCTGCACCGACCTTGGCAGTACCCCAAATACATAGGCTGACCAGGGCACTAATGCCCTTTCTGACGCAGCCTGAGCCTGGACCCCCTAAACCTCCCAGACAGCTGGCCGCACACTGAGCACATCCAGCCGCCATGGCCTTGGGTCGTCATCTCTTCCCAACCTCGGTTTTCAGGTTTCAGAACCTAGACCTTATCTCCAATCACTGCCCAGGGTTGAAGGTGATGCAGAAATCAGAACTCCTTCCCCATGGCAAGAAACCTTGTGGTTGGCATGTTGTCCAACGTTCAGTGTAGTTGAAACCAGTGTGGCCCATGAGGCCCCGCCCATGCTCGCGGGCCACATTGCTCACAAACATACCTTGTGACCCTCAGGCTGAGCCCAGTCATCAAGTAAGGACACTCAGTGGCTGGATGAAGAGATAGCATATTGGGCTTGCCATGCCCCTAGGCCCCAATTTATAACCATAGTTCGGGGTGTCCCTGCAGTCTTCCCCACGGTTTGGCTTTGGAATTCCTCTTTTGGTGGGACACCTGAGGTAACAAAACTGAAATGAGTCCTCCCATCCCACAGATTGACGAAAAGCAATTGGGAATCGGGCCAAATCCTCAGAGAGGAAGATTCGTCCATGGCCCATGAGGCCGCCCCGACATTCCACGGCCATCGCTGATACAAAATCCAGAGACAAAAGCCTGAGCAAGCGCCTCAGACTCGCACTTTCTTCATATCCTGAAGAGTTCTTCTCATGGTTTGTAGATCGGGCCTGCCATACCTACGTCCCCAAACCTAAGCTGAGTTTGTGTTTTCAGACTTCTGTCCTCAAAGTCTTGGGCCACACACCCTCCAGGCTGGGCCCCTGGAGCCACACATTAGGACTGTGCCTACCAATCCACGGGAATTCTGCCCATTCCATGATCCAAAATCGTACAAATTAGGAGAAACCTCCAAATTCCCTGAGGCCATCCCAATAGATTTGGTCGCCCGGAACAAACAAGGGTTGTCTGAGACCAGCTGATAATTGACCTCCACTCACACCATAGATGCATGTCCCCAGAGAAGAAGATTGAACCAGACAGGACCCTAGGCCATAATAGGATCCATTGCTTTGGGTTACAGGCATGTGTCCTCAAAATCCTGATTCCAATACGAGCATAGGGGTTTTCCTGAGGCACCCATCAGAACTCAACTCGTCTCCACAAGGAAACCTGTGCATGGAGCCATGTCCAAATCTTAGGAGAGTACTTCAGGGTCCCGGTGCCACCGCCCCATTCCAAGGCACTCAGGGACACAAAAACACATTAGGACCCATCCTCAGGAAAGTCCATTTCAACTCAGCCACCCCGTTTGCTCCCGCAGAGCCATCAGATCTAAACTGTCTTGTTGCTAGGAGACAATTGGAATGCGAGGCGGGCTTCCCAGGCATCCATCAGCAAACGGTGCTCTGGAGTCATTCCATATGGGATGTCCTGTAGCTGTCCAACAGGTCTCAATTGTCCCGCAGAAGGAATCCTTGAAGGGGGCATCCCAAAACTCCCAAAATGGGAAAACCTCAATGGCCTCGAGATTCCGCTCCTTCATGAAGCGGCCGTCATACTCAGTAACTCCCAACTGAGCCAACGTCTGATCATCGGCCTGACTTCAGATGCATGAGATATTTGTTCAGATCTGCAGGGGGTACCTGCCGTGCCCTGGCCCTGAAACCCAAGTCTAGCTTGTCTTCTCAGACTTCCGTCCTCACACACCTGACGCCGAAGCCCTCAAGTTTGGCAAATCCGGACCCACAATGCAGCACTCTGCCTGCCCTCTAGAAAAAAAATTATTGCCTCATGAGCTGCCCAGGCACCTTAAATGAGGATAAACCTACACAGCACTCGACTTTACCCAAATTATATTGTCTAACCGGGGCACTAATGCACTGTCGAACACAACCTGAGCCGGGACCTCCTGACCATCACCCAGAAAGCTGACCCCACACTGAGCACTTAAAACCCGCCATGGACTTAGGTCATCATCTCTTCCCTACCTCAGTTTTCAGGCTTCAGAACCGAGACCTTATCTCCAATCAATGCCAAGGGGTGAGTGTGATGCAGAAATCAGGACTCCTCCTTACCCATGGCAAGAACCCTTGTGGTTGGCACGTTGTCCAACGTTCAGTGTAGGAGAAACCAGCATTCACCCTGCGGCCCCGCCCATTCTTGAGTGCGAAGAGTGCATACACACGCATTGTGACCCTCAGCATGAGTCCTGTCCTCTAGTAAGTCCTCTCCTAGGCTGGACCATTAGATGTCATAATGGGCTTGACATATCCCTAGGCCCCAATTTTTAACCAGATTTCTGATTGTCCAGTCTCCCCTCCCCAGGGCTCTACTCTGGAATCCCTCATTTGGTGGGACACCTGAGGTTAAAAAAGAAAACAACACAACAACAAAAAAAAAAACGGACTTCTTCCAGCCCACAGAATGACCCCAAACTCTTTGGACGGGGCCAAACCACCAGAGAGTACGACTCGTCCATATCCCATGAAGTCACCCAAAAATTCCACGACCATGAGTGACATGATATCCAGAGACAAAAACTGGAGCAGGAGCCTCACTCTCGCCCTTCTTTCAAATCCCGAAGAGTTCTCCTCAGGTCTGTAGATCAGTCCTGCCATACCTATGACCCGAAACATAAGCCGAGTTTGTGTTTTCAGACAACTGTCCAAACAGCCCTGGCCTCCACAACCTACAGGCTCAGGCCCCTGGAGCCAAACCTGAGGACTGTACTTGCCCTCTCCAAGGGAATTGTGTGTGCCCATTCCAATGGCCACAACCCTTCTAATAGGATAAACCTCCAAAGTCCCTGATCCATCTCAATAGTGGTGGCTTCCCAGGAAAAATAGGGGCAATCTGAGCCCAACTGAGCACCTACCTGCACTCAGACCCATAGACAGATGTCCCCAGAGGTATGAAGGAAAGACTGGCTTCTAGGCACTAATCAGATCCATTGCTTTGGTTTCCAGGCATCTCTCCTCAGAGGCCTGGATTTCAAAAGCAGCATCTAGCTGTTTCTTGACTCACCCATCAGGAAACATCTCATCTACACATGGGAAACTTGCACGTTGGAGCTGTGTCAAAGCCTCTGTTTAGGAGAACCCTTTAGGGCCCCAGTGCCACCGCTTCATTCCAAGGTCTCCATAGACACAAAAGCACATTAGGACCCATCCCCAGGGGTGTCCATTTCAACTCAGCGTCCTCGGTTGCTCCCCACAGATCCAGGAGATCTAACCTGTCTTGTTGCTAGGAGACAATGGGAATGCGAGGTGGGCTACCCAGCCATCCATCCTTAGAACCCTGCTCAGAATCATTGGCCTGGAGCCAAACAACAGGTCTCAATTGTCCTGCAGAAGACACTCTGCAGTTTGGAGCTTCTCACAACTCCCATTGGGAAAAGCCTCATGGCCTCGTGATGCCCCCCCATTCATGAAGGGGCCATCAGGGACAGAAACTCCAACCTGAGCGATCGTCTGATCCTCGCCCTGACTTCAGATGCACGAGATCTTGATTCAGGTCTGTAGATTGTGCCTGCCATGGCCTCACCCAGAAACCTAAGCCTAGCTTGTGTTCTCAGACTTTTGTCCTCAGACTACTGGCCCACAAGCCCTCCAGTTTGGCAATCCAGAACTATAATGCAGCACTTTGCCTGCCCTCCAAAAGAAAAACATTGTCCTCTGGGGCTACCCAGTAACCCCAAATGAGGATCAACCTGCACCGACCTTGGCTGTACCCCAAATACATGGACTGACCAGGGCACTAATGCCCGTTCTAACACAGGCTGAGCCTGGACCTCCTGGCCCCTCCCAGACAGCTGTCCGCACACTGAAAACATCGAGCCGCCGTGGCCTTAGGTCGTCATCTCTTCCCAACCTCGGTTTTCAGGTTTCAGAACCTAGAACTTATCTCCAATCACTGCCCAGGGGTGAGTGTGATGCAGAAATCAGAACTCCTCCTTACCCATGGCAAGAACCCTTGTGGTTGGCACGTTGTCCAACGTTCAGAAATTCCCTACTGAGCCAAAGTCTGATCATCGGCCTGACTTCAGATGCATGAGATATTGGTTCAGATCTGCCGGGGGTACCTACGTGCCCTCGCACTGAAACCCAAGTCTAGCTTGTCTTCTCAGACTTCCGTCCTCACACTCCTGGCCCCGAAGCCCTCACGTTTGGCAATTCCGGACCCACAATGCAGCACTCTGCCTGCCCTCTAGAAAAAAAATTATTGCCTCATGAGCTGCCCAGGCACCTTAAATGAGGGTAAACCTACACAGCACTCGACTTTACCCAAATTATATAGTCTAACCTGGGCACTAATGCACTGTCGAACACAACCTGAGCCGGGACCTCCTGACCAACACCCAGAAAGCTGACCGCACACTGAGCACTTAAAACCCGCCATGGCCTTAGGTCATCATCTCTTCCCTACCTCAGTTTTCAGGCTTCAGAACCGAGACCTTATCTCCAATCACTGCCCAGGGGTGAGTGTGATGCAGAAATCAGAACTCCTCCTTACCCATGGCAAGAACCCTTGTGGTTGGCACGTTGTCCAACGTTCAGTGTAGGAGAAACCAGCATTCACCCTGAGGCCCCGCCCATTCTTGAGTGCGACGAGTACATACACACGCATTGTGACCCTCAGCATGAGTCCTGTCCTCTAGTAAGTCCTCTCAGTGGCTGGACCATTAGATGTCATAATGGACTTGACATGTCCCTAGGCCCCAATTTTTAACCAGATTTCTGATTGTCCAGTCGCCCTCCCCAGGGCTCTACTCTGGAACACCTCATTTGGTGGGACACCTGAGGTTAAAAAAGAAAACAACAACAACAAAAAAAAAAAACGGACTTCTTCCAGCCCACAGAATGACCCCAAACTCTTTGGACAGGGCCAAACCACCAGAGAGTAAGACTCGTCCATTTCCCATAAAGTCACCCAGAAATTACAAACCAGGAGTGACTCGATATCTAGAGACAAAAACTTGCGCAGGAGCCTCACATCGCCCTTCTTTCAAATCCGAAGAGTTCTCCTCATGGTCTGTAGATCAGTCCTGCCATACCTTTGACCCGAAACATAAGCCGAGTTTGTGTTTTCAGACAACTGTCCATACAGCCCTGGCCTACACAACCTACAGGCTCAGGCTCCTGGAGCCAAACCTGAGGACTGAACTTGCCCTCTCCAAGGGATTTGTGTGTGCCCATTCCAATGGCAACAACCCTTCTAATAGGATAAATATCCAAAGTCCCTGATCCATCTCAATAGTGGTGGCTTCCCAGGAAAAACAGGGGCAATCTGAGACCAACTGAGCACCTACCTGCACTCAGACCCATAGACAGATGTCCCCAGAGGTATGAAGGAAAGAACAGGCCCCTAGGCACTAATCAGATCTATTGCTTTGGTTTCCAGGCATCTCTCCTCAGAGGCCTGGATTTCAAAAGCAGCATATAGCTGTTTCTTGACTCACCCATCAGGAAACATCTCATCTACACATGGGAAACTTGCACGTTGGAGCTGTGTCAAAGCCTCTGTTTAGGAGAACCCTTTAGGGCCCCAGTGCCACCGCTTCATTCCAAGGTCTCCATAGACACAAAAGCACATTAGGACCCATCCCCAGGGGTGTCCATTTCAACTCAGCGTCCTCGGTTGCTCCCCACAGATCCAGGAGATCTAACCTGTCTTGTTGCTAGGAGACAATGGGAATGCGAGGTGGGCTACCCAGCCATCCATCCTTAGAACCCTGCTCAGAATCATTGGCCTGGAGCCAAACAACAGGTCTCAATTGTCCTGCAGAAGACACTCTGCAGTTTGGAGCTTCTCACAACTCCCATTGGGAAAAGCCTCATGGCCTCGTGATGCCCCCCCATTCATGAAGGGGCCATCAGGGACAGAAACTCCAACCTGAGCGATCGTCTGATCCTCGCCCTGACTTCAGATGCACGAGATCTTGATTCAGGTCTGTAGATTGTGCCTGCCATGGCCTAACCAAGAAACCTAAGCCTATCTTGTGTTCTCAGACTTTTGTCCTCAGACTACTGGCCCACAAGCCCTCCAGTTTGGCAATCCAGAACTATAATGCAGCACTTTGCCTGCCCTCCAAAAGAAAAACATTGTCCTCTGGGGCTACCCAGTAACCCCAAATGAGGATCAACCTGCACCGACCTTGGCTGTACCCCAAATACATGGACTGACCAGGGCACTAATGCCCGTTCTAACACAGGCTGAGCCTGGACCTCCTGGCCCCTCCCAGACAGCTGTCCGCACACTGAAAACATCGAGCCGCCGTGGCCTTAGGTCGTCATCTCTTCCCAACCTCGGTTTTCAGGTTTCAGAACCTAGAACTTATCTCCAATCACTGCCCAGGGGTGAGTGTGATGCAGAAATCAGAACTCCTCCTTACCCATGGCAAGAACCCTTGTGGTTGGCACGTTGTCCAACGTTCAGAAATTCCCTACTGAGCCAAAGTCTGATCATCGGCCTGACTTCAGATGCATGAGATATTGGTTCAGATCTGCCGGGGGTACCTACGTGCCCTCGCACTGAAACCCAAGTCTAGCTTGTCTTCTCAGACTTCCGTCCTCACACTCCTGGCCCCGAAGCCCTCACGTTTGGCAATTCCGGACCCACAATGCAGCACTCTGCCTGCCCTCTAGAAAAAAAATTATTGCCTCATGAGCTGCCCAGGCACCTTAAATGAGGGTAAACCTACACAGCACTCGACTTTACCCAAATTATATAGTCTAACCTGGGCACTAATGCACTGTCGAACACAACCTGAGCCGGGACCTCCTGACCAACACCCAGAAAGCTGACCGCACACTGAGCACTTAAAACCCGCCATGGCCTTAGGTCATCATCTCTTCCCTACCTCAGTTTTCAGGCTTCAGAACCGAGACCTTATCTCCAATCACTGCCCAGGGGTGAGTGTGATGCAGAAATCAGAACTCCTCCTTACCCATGGCAAGAACCCTTGTGGTTGGCACGTTGTCCAACGTTCAGTGTAGGAGAAACCAGCATTCACCCTGAGGCCCCGCCCATTCTTGAGTGCGACGAGTACATACACACGCATTGTGACCCTCAGCATGAGTCCTGTCCTCTAGTAAGTCCTCTCAGTGGCTGGACCATTAGATGTCATAATGGACTTGACATGTCCCTAGGCCCCAATTTTTAACCAGATTTCTGATTGTCCAGTCGCCCTCCCCAGGGCTCTACTCTGGAACACCTCATTTGGTGGGACACCTGAGGTTAAAAAAGAAAACAACAACAACAAAAAAAAAAAACGGACTTCTTCCAGCCCACAGAATGACCCCAAACTCTTTGGACAGGGCCAAACCACCAGAGAGTAAGACTCGTCCATTTCCCATAAAGTCACCCAGAAATTACAAACCAGGAGTGACTCGATATCTAGAGACAAAAACTTGCGCAGGAGCCTCACATCGCCCTTCTTTCAAATCCGAAGAGTTCTCCTCATGGTCTGTAGATCAGTCCTGCCATACCTTTGACCCGAAACATAAGCCGAGTTTGTGTTTTCAGACAACTGTCCATACAGCCCTGGCCTACACAACCTACAGGCTCAGGCTCCTGGAGCCAAACCTGAGGACTGAACTTGCCCTCTCCAAGGGATTTGTGTGTGCCCATTCCAATGGCAACAACCCTTCTAATAGGATAAATATCCAAAGTCCCTGATCCATCTCAATAGTGGTGGCTTCCCAGGAAAAACAGGGGCAATCTGAGCCCAACTGAGCACCTACCTGCACTCAGACCCATAGACAGATGTCCCCAGAGGTATGAAGGAAAGAACAGGCCCCTAGGCACTAATCAGATCTATTGCTTTGGTTTCCAGGCATCTCTCCTCAGAGGCCTGGATTTCAAAAGCAGCATATAGCTGTTTCTTGACTCACCCATCAGGAAACATCTCATCTACACATGGGAAACTTGCACGTTGGAGCTGTGTCAAAGCCTCTGTTTAGGAGAACCCTTTAGGGCCCCAGTGACACCGCTTCATTCTAAGGTCTCCATAGACACAAAAGCACATTAGGACCCATCCCCAGGGGTGTACATTTCAACTCAGCGTCCTCGGTTGCTCCCCACAGATCCAGGAGATCTAAACTGTCTTATTGCTAGGAGACAATTGGAATGCGAGGTGGGCTACCCAGCCATCCATTTTTAGAACCCTTCTCAGAATCATTGGCCAGGAGCCAAACAACAGGTCTCAATTGTCCTGTAGAAGACACTCTGCAGTTTGGAGCTTCTCACAACTCCCATTGGGAAAATCCCCATGGCCTCGTAATGCCCCCCCATTCATGAAGGGGCCATCAGGGACAGAAACTCCAAACTGAGCGATCGTTTGATCCTCGCCCTGACTTCAGATGCACGAGATCTCGATTCAGGTCTGTAGAATGTGCCTGCCATGGCCTAACCAAGAAACCTAAGCCTAGCTTGTGTTCTCAGACTTTTGTCTTCAGACTACTGGCCCACAAGCCCTCCAGGTTGGCAATCCAGAACTATAATGCAGCACTCTGCCTGCCCTCCAGAAGAAAAACATTGTCCTCTGGGGCTACCCAGTAACCCCAAATGAGGATCAACCTGCACCGACCTTGGCTGTACCCCAAATACATAGGCTGACCAGGGCACTAATGCCCTTTCTGACACAGCCTGAGCCTGGACCCCCTGGCCCCTTCCAGAGAGCTGTCCGCACACTGAGCACATCGAGCTGCCATGGCCTTAGGTCGTCATCTCTTCCCAACCTCGGTTTTCAGGTTTCAGAACCTAGACCTTATCTCCAATCACTGCCCAGGGTTGAAGGTGATGCAGAAATCAGAACTCCTTCCCCATGGCAAGAAACCTTGTGGTTGGCATGTTGTCCAACGTTCAGTGTAGTTGAAACCAGTGTGGCCCATGAGACCCCGCCCATGCTCGCGGGCCACATTGCTCACAAACATACCCTGTGACCCTCAGGCTGAGCCCAGTCCTCAAGTAAGGACACTCAGTGGCTGGATGAAGAGATAGCATATTGGGCTTGCCATGCCCCTAGGCCCCAATTTTTTTTTTTTGTTTTTTTTTGTTTTTTTTTATTAATTTATTTTTTATTTTCAGCATAACAGTATTCATTATTTTTCACCACACCCAGTGCTCCATGCAATTCGTGCCCTTTATAATACCCACCACCTAGTACCCCAACCTCCCACCCCCCACCCCTTCAAAACCCTCAGATTGTTTTTCAGAGTCCATAGTCTCTCATGGTTCACCTCCCCTTCCAATTTCCCCCAACTCCCTTCTCCTCTCTAACTCCCCATGTCCTCCATGTTATTTGTTATGCTCCACTAATAAGTGAAACCATATGATAATTGACTCTCTCTGCTTGACTTATTTCACTCAGCATAATAATCTCTTCCAGTCCCGTCCATGTTGCTACAAAAGTTGGGTATTTGTCCTTTTTTTTTTTTTTTTTTATAAACATATATTTTTATCCCCAGGGGTACAGGTCTGTGAATCACCAGGTTTACACACTTCACAGCACTCACCAAAGCACATACCCTCCCCAATGTCCATAATCCCACCCCCTTCTCCCAAACCCCCTCCCCCCAGCAACCCTCAGTTTGTTTTGTGAGATTAAGAGTCACTTATGGTTTGTCTCCCTCCCAATCCCATCTTGTTTCATTTATTCTTCTCCTGCCCACTTAAGCCTCCATGTTGCATCACCACTTCCTCATATCAGGGAGATCATATGATAGTTGTCTTTCTCTGCTTGACTTATTTCGCTAAGCATGATACGCTCTAGTTCCATCCATGTTGTCGCAAATGGCAAGATTTCATTTCTTTTGATGGCTGCATAGTATTCCATTGTGTATATATACCACATCTTCTTGATCCATTCATCTGTGGATGGACATCTAGGTTCTTTCCATAGTTTGGCTATTGTGGACATTGCTGCTATAAACATTCGGGTGCATGTGCCCCTTTGGATCACTACATTTGTATCTTTAGGGTAAATACCCAATAGTGCAATTGCTGGGTCATAGGGCAGTTCTATTTTCAACATTCTGAGGAACCTCCATGCTGTTTTCCAGAGTGGCTGCACCAGCTTGCATTCCCACCAACAGTGTAGGAGGGTTCCCCTTTCTCCACATCCTCGCCAGCATCTGTCATTTCCTGACTTGTTGATTTTAGCCATTCTGACTGGTGTGAGGTGATATCTCATTGTGGTTTTGATTTGTATTTCCCTGATGCCGAGTGATATGGAGCACTTTTTCATGTGTCTGTTGGCCATCTGGATGTCTTCTTTGCAGAAATGTCTGTTCATGTCCTCTGCCCATTTCTTGATTGGATTATTTGTTCTTTGGGTGTTGAGTTTGCTAAGTTCTTTATAGATTCTGGACACTAGTCCTTTATCTGATATGTCGTTTACAAATATCTTCTCCCATTCTGTCAGTTGTCTTTTGATTTTGTTAACTGTTTCCTTGGCTGTGCAAAAGCTTTTGATCTTGATGAAATCCCAATAGTTCATTTTTTCCCTTGCTTCCCTTGCCTTTTGCGTTGTTCCTAGGAAGATGTTGCTGCGGCAGAGGTCGAAGAGGTTGCTGCCTGTGTTCTCCTCAAGGATTTTGATGGATTCCTTTTGCACATTGAGGTCCTTCATCCATTTTGAGTCTATTTTTGTGTGTGGTGTAAGGAAATGGTCCAATTTCATTTTTCTGCATGTGGCTGTCCAATTTTCCCAGCACCATTTATTGAAGAGGCTGTCTTTTTTCCATTGGACATTCTTTCCTGCTTTGTCGAAGATGAGTTGACCATAGATTTGAGGGTCTATTTCTGGGCTCTCTATTCTGTTCCATTGATCTATGTGTCTGTTTTTGTGCCAGTACCATGCTGTCTTGATGATGACAGCTTTGTAATAGAGCTTGAAGTCCGGAATTGTGATGCCACCAACGTTGGCTTTCTTTTTCAATATCCCTTTGGCTATTCGAGGTCTTTTCTGGTTCCATATAAATTTTAGCATTATTTGTTCCATTTCTTTGAAAAAGATGGATGGTACTTTGATAGGAATTGCATTAAATGTGTAGATTGCTTTAGGTAGCATAGACATTTTCACAATATTTATTCTTCCAATCCAGCAAACATTTAAAGAAGAACTAATTCCTATTCTCCTGAAACTGTTCCAAAAAATAGAAATGGAAGGAAAACTTCCAAACTCATTTTATGAGGCCAGCATCACCTTGATCCCAAAACCAGACAAGGATCCCACCAAAAAAGAGAGCTATAGACCGATATCCTTGATGAACACAGATGCGAAAATACTCAACAAAATACTAGCCAATAGGATTCAACAGTACATTAAAAAGATTATTCACCACGACCAAGTGGGATTTATTCCAGGGCTGCAAGGTTGGTTCAACATCCGCAAATCAGTCAATGTGATACAACACATCAATAAAAGAAAGAACAAGAACCATATGATACTTTCAATAGATGCTGAAAAAGCATTTGACAAAGTACAGCATCCCTTCCTGATCAAAACTCTTCAAAGTGTAGGGATAGAGGGCACATACCTCAATATCATCAAAGCCATCTATGAAAAACCCACCGCAAATATCATTCTCAATGGAGAAAAACTGAAAGCTTTGCCACTAAGGTCAGGAACACGGCAGGGATGTCCATTATCACCACTGCTATTCAACATAGTACTAGAGGTCCTAGCCTCAGCAATCAGACAACAAAAGGAAATTAAAGGCATCCAAATCGGCAAAGAAGAAGTCAAATTATCACTCTTCGCAGATGATATGATACTATATGTGGAAAACCCAAAAGACTCCACTCCAAAACTGCTAGAACTTATACAGGAATTCAGTAAAGTGTCAGGATATAAAATCAATGCACAGAAATCAGTTGCATTTCTCTACACCAACAGCAAGACAGAAGAAAGAGATATTAAGGAGTCAATCCCATTTACAATTGCATCCAAAACCATAAGATACCTAGGAATAAACCTAACCAAAGAGACACAGAATCTATACTCAGAAAACTATAAAGTACTCATGAAAGAAATTGAGGAAGACACAAAGAAATGGAAAAATGTTCCATGCTCCTAGGCCCCAATTTTTAACCATAGTTCGGGTTGTCCCTGCAGTCTTCCCCACGGCTTGGCTTTGGAATTCCTCTTTTGGTGGGACACCTGTGGTAACTAAACTGAAATGAGTCCTCCCATCCCACAGATTGACGAAAAGCAATTGGGAATCGGGCCAAATCCTCAGAGAGGAAGATTCGTCCATGGCCCATGAGGCCTCCCCGACATTCCACGGCCATCGCTGATACAAAATCCAGAGTCAAAAGCCTGAGCAAGCGCCTCAGACTCGCACTTTCTTCATATCCTGAAGAGTTCTTCTCATGGTTTGTAGTTCGGGCCTGCCATACCTACGTCCCCAAACCTAAGCTGAGTTTGTTTTCAGACAACTGTCTAAACAGCCCTGGCCTACACAACCTACAGGCTCAGGCCCCTGGAGCCAAACCTGAGGACTGTACTTGCCTTCTCCAAGGGAATTGTGTGTGCCCATTCCAATGGCCACAACCCTTCTAATAGGATAAACCTCCAAAATCCCTGATCCATCTCAAAAGTGGTGGCTTCCCAGGAAAAACAGGGGCAATCTGAGCCCAAATGAGCACCTACCTGCACTCAGACCCATAGACAGATGTCCCCAGAGGTAAAAAGGAAAGAACAGGCCCCTAGGCACTAATGAGATCGATTGCCTTGGTTTCCAGGCATCTCTCCTCAGAGCCTGGATTTCAAAAGCAGCATATAGCTGTTTCTTGATTCACCCATCAGAAAAAAATCTCATCTACACATGGGAAACTTGCACGTTGGAGCTGTGTCAAAGCCTCTGTTTAGGAGAACCCTTTATGGCCCCAGTGCGACCGCTTCAATCCAATGTCTCCATAGACACAAAAGCACATTCGGACCATCCCCAGAGGTATCCATTTCAACTCAGCATCCTCGGTAGCTGCCCACAGATCCAGGAGATCTAACCTGTCTTGTTGCTAGGAGACGATTGGAATGCGATGTGGGCTACCCAGCCATCCATCCTTAGAACCCTGCTCAGAATCATTGGCCTGGAGCCAAACTACAGGTCTCAATTGTCCTGCAGAAGACTCTCTGCAGTTTGGAGCTTCTCACAACTCCCATAGTGGGAAAACCCCCATGGCCTCGTGATGCCCCCCCATTCATGAAGGGGCCATCAGGGACAGAAACTCCAACCTGAGCGATCGTCTGATCCTCGCCCTGACTTCAGATGCACGAGATCTCGATTCAGGTCTGTAGATTGTGCCTGCCATGGCCTCACCCAGAAACCTAAGCCTGCTTGTGTTCTCAGACTTTTGTCGTCAGACTAATGGCCCACAAGCCCTCCAGTTTGGCAATCCAGAACTACAATGCAGCACTTGCCGGCCCTCCAGAAGAAAATCATTGTCCTCTGGGGCTACCCAGTAACCCCAAATGAGGATCAACCTGCACCGACCTTGGCTGTACCCCAAATACATAGGCTGACCAGGGCACTAATGCCCTTTCTGACACAGCCTGAGCCTGGACTCCCTGGCCCGTCCCAGACAGCTGGCCGCACACTGAGCACATCGAACCTCCGTGGCCTTAGGTCGTCATCTCTTCCCAACCTCGGTTGTCAGGTTTCAGAACCTAGACCTTATCTCCAATCACTGCCCAGGGTTGAAGGTGATGCCGAAATCAGAACTCCTTTCCCATGGCAAGAAACCTCGTGGTTGGCATGTTGTCCAACGTTCAGTGTAGTTGAAACCAGTGTGGCCCATGAGGCCCCGCCCATGCTCGAGGGCCACATTCTTCACAAACACACATTGTGACGCTCAGGCTAGCCCAGTCCTCAAGTAAGACCACTCAGTGGCTGGATCAAGAGATAGCATATTGGGCTTGCCATTCCTCTAGGCCCCAATTTTTAACCATAGTTCGGGTTGTCCCTTCAGTCTTCCCCATGGCTTGGCTTTGGAATTCCTCTTTTGGTGGGTCACCTGAGGTAACAAACCTGAAATGAGTCCTCCCATCCCACAGATTGACGAGAAGCAATTAGAAATCGGGCCAAATCCTCAGAGAGGAAGAATCGTCCATGGCCCCTGAGGCCTCCCCGACATTCCACGGCCTTCGCTGATACAAAATCCAGAGACAAAAGCCTGAGCAAGCGCCTCAGACTCGCACATTCTTCATATCCTGAAGGGTTCTTCTCATGGTTTGTGATCGGGCCTGCCATACCTACGTCCCCAAACCTAAGCTGAGTTTGTGTTTTCAGACTTCTGTCCTCAAAGTCTTGGGCCACACACCCTCCAGGCTGGGCCCCTGGAGCCACACATTAGGACTGTGCCTACCAATCCATGGGAATTCTGCCCATTCCATGGTCCAAAATCGTACAAATTAGGAGAAACCTCCAAAGTCCCTGAGGCCATCCCAATAGTGTAGGTCGTCCGGAACAAACAAGGGCTGTCTGACACCAGCTGATAATCGACCTCCACTCATACCATAGATGGATGTCCCCAGAGAAGAAGATTGAACCAGACTGGAACCTAGGCCATAATAGGATCCATTGCTTTGGGTTACAGGCATGTGTCCTCAAAAGCCTGATTCCAATACGAGCATAGGGGTTTTCCTGAGGCACCCATCAGAACTCATCTCGTCTCCACAAGGAAACCTGTGCATGGGAGCCATGTCCAAAGCTTAGGAGAGTACTTCAGGGTCCCGGTGCCACCGCCCCATTCCAAGGCCCTCATGGACACAAAAACACATTAGGACACATCCTCAGGAAAGTCCATTTCAACTCAGCCACCCCGGTTGCTCCCGCAGAGCCATCAGATCTAAACTGTCTTGTTGCTAGGAGACAATTGGAATGCGAGGCGGGCTTCCCAGGCATCCATCCGCGAAAGGTTCTCTGGGTTCATTCCATATGGGATGTCCTGGAGCTGTCCAACAGGTCTCAATTGTCCCGCAGAAGGAATCCTTGAAGGGGGCATCCTACAACTCCCAACGTGGGAAAACCTCAATGGCCTCGAGATTCCGCTCCCTTCATGAAGCGGCCGTCATGCTCAGAAACTCCAACCTGAGCCGACGTCTGATCCTCGCCCTGACTTCAGATGCATGAGATATTGGTTCAGATCTGCAGGGGGTACCTGCCGTGCCCTCGCCCTGAAACCCAAGTCTAGCTTGTCTTCTCAGACTTCCGTCCTCACACTCCTGGCCCCGAAGCCCTCAAGTTTGGCAATTCCGGACCCACAATGCAGCACTCTGCCTGCCCTCTAGAAAAAAAATTATTGCCTCAACCTGCCCAGGCACCTTAAATGCGGGTAAACCTACGCAGCACTCGACTTTACCCAAATTATATAGTCTAACCTGGGCACTAATGCACTGTCGAACACAACCTGAGCCCGGACCTCCTGAGCAACACCCAGAAAGCTGACCACACACTGAGCACATAAAACCCGCCATGGCCTTAGGTCATCATCTCTTCCCTACCTCAGTTTTCAGGCTTCAGAACCGAGACCTTATCTCCAATCACTGCCCAGGGGTGAGTGTGATGCAGAAATCAGAACTCTTCCTTACACATGGAAAGAACCCTTGTGGTTGGCACGTTGTCCAACGTTCAGTGTAAAAGAAACCAGCTTTCACCCTGAGGCCCCGCCCATTCTTGAATGCGACGAGGGCATACACACGCATTGTGACCCTCAGCATGAGTCCTGTCCTCTAGTAAGTCCTCTCAGTGGCTGGACCTATAGACGTCATAATGGGCTTCACATGTCCCTAAGGCCCCAATTTTTAACCAGATTTCTGATTGTCCAGTCGCCCCTCCCCAGGGCTCTACTCTGGAATCCATCATTTGGTGGGACACCTGAGGTTAAAAAAGAAAACAACAAAAACAACAACAACAAAAAAACGGACTTCTTCCAGCCCACAGAATGACCCCAAACTCTTTGGACGGGGCCAAACCACCAGAGAGTAAGACTCGTCCATTTCCCATGAAGTCACCCAGAAATTCAACGACCATGAGTGACACGATATCCAGAGACAAAAACTTGAGCAGGAGCCTCACACTCGCCCTTCTTTCAAATCCCGAAGAGTTCTCCTCATGGTCTGTAGATCAGTCCTGCCATACCTATGACACGAAACATAAGCCGAGTTTGTGTTTTCAGACAACTGTCCAAACAGCCCTGGCCTACACAACCTACAGGATCAGGCCCCTGGAGCCAAACCTGAGGACTGTACTTGCCCTCTCCAAGGGAATTGTGTGTGCCCATTCCAATGGCCACAACACTTCTAATAGGATAAACATCCAAAGTCCCTGATCCATCTCAATAGTGGTGGCTTCCCAGGAAAGACAGGGGCAATCTGAGCCCAACTGAGCACCTACCTGCACTCAGACCCATAGACAGATGTCCCCAGAGGTAAAAAGGAAAGAACAGGCCCCTAGGCACTAATCAGATCCATTGCTTTGGTTTCCAGGCATCTCTCCTCAGAGGCCTGGATTTCAAAAGCAGCATATAGCTGTTTCTTGACTCACCCATCAGAAAACATCTCATCTACACATGGGAAACTTGCACGTTGGAGCTGTGTCAAAGCCTCTGTTTAGGAGAACCCTTTAGGGCTCCAGTGCCACCGCTTTATTCCAAGGTCTCCATAGACACAAAAGCACGTTAGGACCCATCCCCAGGGGTGTCCATTTCAACTCAGCGTCCTCGGTTGCTCCCCACAGATCCAGGAGATCTAACCTGTCTGGTTCCTAGGAGACAATTGGAGTGTGAGGTGGGCTACCCCGCCATCCATCCTTGGAACCCTGCTCAGAATCATTGGCCTGGAGCCAAACAACAGGTCTCAATTGTCCTGCAGAAGACTCTCTGCAGTTTGGAGCTTCTCACAACTCCCATCGTGGGAAAACACCCATGGCCTCGTGATGCCCCCCCATTCATGAAGGGGCCATCAGGGACAGAAACTCCAACCTGAGCGATCGTCTGATCCTCGCCCTGACTTCAGATGCACGAGATGTCGATTCAGGTCTGTAGATTGTGCTTGCCAAGGCCTCACCCAGAAACCTAAGCCTGGCTTGTGTTCCCAGACTTTTGTCGTCAGACTCCTGGCCCACAAGCCCTCCAGTTTGGCAATCCAGAACTATAATGCAGCACTCTGCTGGCCCTCCAGAAGAAAAACATTGTCCTCTGGGGCTACCCAGTAACCCCAAATGAGGATCAAACTGCACCGACCTTGGCTGTACCCCCAATACATAGGCTGACCAGGGCACTAATGCCCTTTCTGACACAGCCTGGCATGGACCCGCTGGACCCTCCCAGACAGCTGGCCGCACACTGAGGACATTGAGCCACCATGGCCTTAGGTCGTCAGCTCTTCCCAACCTCGGTTTTCAGGTTTCAGAACCTAGACCTTATCTCCAATCACTGCCCAGGGTTGAAGGTGATGCAGAAATCAGAACTCCTTCCCCATGGCAAGAAACCTTGTGGTTGGCATCTTATCCAACGTTCAGTGTCGTTGAAACCAGTGTGGCCCATGAGACCCCGCCCATGCTCGCGGGCCACATTGGTCACAAACACACATTGTGACTCTCAGGCTGAGTCCAGTCCTCAAGTAAGGCCACTCAGTGCCTGGATGAAGAGATAGCATATTGGGCTTGCCATGCCCCTAGGCCCCAATTTTGAACCATAGTTCGGGTTGTCCCTACAGTCTTCCCCACGGCTTTGCTTTGGAATTCCTCTTTTGGTGGGACACCTGAGGTAACAAACCTGAAATGAGTCCTCCCATCCCACAGATTGACGAAAAGCAATTGGTTATCGGGCCAAATCCTCAGAGAGGAAGATTAGTCCATAGCCCATGAGGTCTCCCCGACATTCCACGGCCATCGCTGATACAAAATCCAGAGACAAAAGCCTGAGCAAGCGCCTCAGACTCGCACTTTCTTCATATCCTGAAGAGTTCTTCTCATGGTTTGTAGATCGGGCCTGCCATACCTACGTCCCCAAACCTAAGCTGAGTTTGTGTTTTCAGACTTCTGTCCTCAAAGACTTGGGCCACACACCCTCCAGGCTGGGCTCCTGGAGCCACACATTAGGACTGTGCCTACCAATCCATGGGAATTCTGCCCATTCCATGGTCCAAAATCGTACAAATTAGGAGAAACCTCCAAAGTCCCTGAGGCCATCCCAATAGTGTAGGTCGCCCGGAACAAACAAGGGCTGTTTGACACCAGCTGATAATCGACCTTCACTCATACCATAGATGGATGTCCTCACAGAATAAGATTGAACCAGACAGGACCCTAGGCCATAATAGGATCCATTGCTTTGGGTTACAGGCATGTGTCCTCAAAAGCCTGATTCCAATACGAGCATAAGTGTTTTCCTGAGGCACCCATCAGAACTCATCTCGTCTCCACAAGGAAACCTGTGCATGGGAGCCATGTCCAAAGCTTAGGAGAGTACTTCAGGGTCCCGGTGCCACCGCCCCATTCCAAGGCCCTCATGGACACAAAAACACATTAGGACCCATCCTCAGGAAAGTCCATTTCAACTCAGTCACCCCGGTTGCTCCGGCAGAGCCATCATATCTAAACTGTCTTGTTGCTAGGAGACAATTGGAATGCGAGGCGGGCTTCCGAGGCATCCATCCGCGAACGGTGCTCTGGAGTCATTCCATATGGGATGTCCTGGAGCTGTCCAAAAGGTCTCAATTGTCCCGCAGAAGGAATCCTTGAAGTGGGCATCCCACAACTCCCAACGCGGGAAAACTTCAATGGCCTCGAGATTCCGCTCCCTTCATGAAGCGGCCGTCATGCTCAGAAACTCCAACCTGAGCCAACGTCTGATCCTCGCCCTGACTTCAGATGCATGAGATATTGGTTCAGATCTTCAGGGGGTACCTGCCGTGCCCTCGCCCTGAAACCCAAGTCTAGCTTGTCTTCTCAGACTTCCGTCCTCACACTCCTGGCCCCGAAGCCCTCAAGTTTGGCAATTCCGGACCCACAATGCAGCACTGTGCCTGCCCTCTAGAAAAAAAATTATTGCCTCATGAGCTGCCCAGGCACCTTAAATGAGGGTAAACGTACACAGAACTCGACTTTACCCAAATTATATAGTCTAACCTGGGCACTAATGCACTGTCGAACACAACCTGAGCCCGGACCTCCTGAGCAACACCCAGAAAGCTGACCGCACACTGAGCACATAAAACCCGCCATGGCCTTAGGTCATCATCTCTTTCCTACCTCAGTTTTCAGGCTTCAGAACCGAGACCTTATCTCCAATCACTGCCCAGGGGTGAGTGTGATGCAGAAGTCAGAACTCCTCCTTACCCATGGCAAGAACCCTTGTGGTTGGCACGTTGTCCAACGTTCAGTGTAGGAGAAACCAGCATTCACCCTGAGGCCCCGCCCATTCTTGAGTGCGACGAGGGCATACACACGCATTGTGACCCTCAGCATGAGTCCTGTCCTCTAGTAAGTCCTCTCAGTGGCTGGACCATTAGATGTCATAATGGGCTTGACATGTCCCTAGGCCCCAATTTTTAACCAGATTTCTGATTGTCCAGTCGACCCTCCCCAGGGCTCTACTCTGGAATCCATCATTTGGTGGGACACCTGAGGTTAAAAAAGAAAACAACAACAACAACAACAACAAAAAAAAAACGGACTTCTTCCAGCCCACAGAATGACCCCAAACTCTTTGGACGGGGCCAAACCAGCAGAGAGTAAGACTCGTCCATTTCCCATGAAGTCACCCAGAAATTGCACGACCATGAGTGACACGATATCCAGAGACAAAAACTTGAGCAGGAGCCTCACACTCGCCCTTCTTTCAAATCCCGAAGAGTTCTCCTCATGGTCTGTAGATCAGTCCTGCCATACCTATGACACGAAACATAAGCCGAGTTTGTGTTTTCAGACAACTGTCCAAACAGCCCTGGCCTACACAACCTACAGGCTCAGGCCCCTGGAGCCAAACCTGAGGACTGTACTTGCCCTCTCCAAGGGAATTGTGTGTGCCCATTCCAATGGCCACAACACTTCTAATAGGATAAACCTCCAAAGTCCCTGATCCATCTCAATAGTGGTGGCTTCCCAGGAAAGACAGGGGCAATCTGAGCCCAACTGTGCACCTACCTGCACTCAGTCCCATAGACAGATGTGCCCACAGGTAAAAAGGAAAGAACAGGCCCCTAGGCACTAATCAGATCCATTGCTTTGGTTTCCAGGCATCTCTCCTCACATTCCTGGATTTCAAAAGCATCATCTAGCTGTTTCTTGACTCACCCATCAGAAAACATCTCATCTACACATGGGAAACTTGCAAGTTGGAGCTGTGTCAAAGCCTCTGTTTAGGAGAACCCTTTAGGGCCCCAGTGCCACCGCTTCATTCCAAAGTCTCCATAGACACAAAAGCACGTTAGGACCCATCCCCAGGGGTGTCCATTTCAACTCAGCGTCCTCGGTTGCTCCCCACAGATCCAGGAGATCTAACCTGTCTTGTTGCTGGGAGACAATTGGAATGCGAGGTGGGATACCCAGCCATCCATCCTTAGAACCCTGCTCAGAATCATTGGCCTGGAGCCAAACAACAGGTCTCAATTGTCCTGCAGAAGACTCTGCAGTTTGGAGCTTTTCACAACTCCCATCATGGGAAAACACCCATGGCCTCGTGATGCCCCCCCCCATTCATGAAGGGGCCATCAGGGACAGAAACTCCAACCTGAGCGATCGTCTGATCCTCGCCCTGACTTCAGATGCACGAGATCTCGATTCAGGTCTGTAGATTGTGCCTGCCATGGCCTCACCCAGAAACCTAAGCCTAGCTTGTATTCTCAGACTTTTGTCGTCAGACTACTGGCCCACAAGCCCTCCAGTTTGGCAATCCAGAACTACAATGCAGCACTCTGCCGGCCCTCCAGAAGAAAAACATTGTCCTCTGGGGCAACCCTGTAACCCCAAATGAGGATCAACCTGCACCGTCCTTGGCTTTACCCCAAATACATAGGCTGACCAGGGCACTAATGCCCTTTCTGACACAGCCTGAGCCTGGAGCCCTTGGACCCTCCCAGACAGCTGGCCGCACACTGAGCACATCGAGCCGCCATGGCCTTAGGTCTTCATCTCTTCCCAACCTCGGTTTTCAGGTTTCAGAACCTAGACCTTATCTCCAATCACTGCCCAGGGTTGAAGGTGATGCAGAAATCAGAACTCCTTCCCCATGGCAAGAAACCTTGTGGTTGGCATGTTGTCCAACGTTCAGTGTAGTTGAAACCAGTGTGGCCCATGAGGCCCCGCCCATGCTCATGGGCCACATTGGTCACAAACACACATTGTGATGCTCAGGCTGAACCCAGTCCTTAAGTAAGGCCACTCAGTGGCTGGATGAAGAGATAGCATATTGGGCTTGCCATGCCCCTAGGCCCCAATTTTTAACCATAGTTTGGGTTGTCCCTTCAGTCTTCCCCACGGCTTGGCGTTGGAATTCCTCCTTTGGTGGGACACCTGAAGTAACTAAACTGAAATGAGTCCTCCCATCCCACAGATTGACGAAAAGCAATTGGGAATCGGGCCAAATCCTCAGAGAGGAAGATTCGTCCATGGCCCATGAGGCCTCCCCGACATTCCAAGGCCATCGCTGATACAAAATCCAGAGACAAAAGCCTGAGCAAGCGCCTCAGACTCGCACTTTCTTCATATCCTGAAGAGTTCTTCTCATGGTTTGTAGATCGGGCTGCCATACCTATGTCCCCAACCTAAGCTGAGTTTGTGTTTTCAGACTTCTGTCCTCAAAGTCTTGGGCCACACACCCTCCAGGCTGGGCCCCTGGAGCCACACATTAGGACTGTGCCTACCAATCCATGGGAATTCTGCCCATTCCATGGTCCAAAATCGTACAAATTAGGAGAAACCTCCAAAGTCCCTGAGGCCATCCCAATAGTGTAGGTCGCCCGGAACAAACAAGGGCTGTCTGACACCAGCTGATAATCGACCTGCACTCATACCATAGATGGATGTCCCCAGAGAAGAAGATTGACCCAGACAGGACCCTAGGCCATAATAGGATCCATTGCTTTGGTTTACAGGCATGTGTCCTCAAAAGCCTGATTCCAATACGAGCATAGGGGTTTTCCTGAGGCACCCATCAGAACTCATCTCGTCTCCACAAGGAAACCTGTGCATGGGAGCCATGTCCAAAGATTAGGAGAGTACTTCAGGGTCCCGGTGCCACCGCCCCACTCCAAGGCCCTCATGGACACAAAAACACATTAGGACCCATCCTAAGGAAAGTCCATTTCAACTCAGCCACCCCGGTTGCTCCGGCAGAGCCATCAGATCTAAACTGTTTTGTTGCTAGGAGACAATTGGAATACGAGGCGGGCTTACCAGGCATCCATTCGCGAACGGTGCTATGGAGTCATTCCATATGGGATGACCTGGAGCTGTCCAACAGGTCTCAATTGTCCCACAGAAGGAATCCTTGAAGGGGGCATCCCAAAACTCCCAACGTGGGAAAACCTCAATGGCCTCGAGATTCCGCTCCCTTCATGAAGTGGCCGTCATGCTCAGAAACTCCAACCTGAGCCAACGTCTGATCCTCGCCCTGACTTCAGATGCATGAGATATTGGTTCAGATCTGCCGGGGGTACCTGCCGTGCCCTCGCCCTGAAACCCAAGTCTAGCTTGTCTTCTCAGACTTCCGTCCTCACACTCCTGGCCCCGAAGCCCTCAAGTTTGGCAATTCCGGACCCACAATGCAGCACTCTGCCTGCCCTCTAGAAAAAAAAATTATTGCCTCATGAGCTGCCCAGGCAACTTCAATGAGGGTAAACCTACACAGCACTCGACTTTACCCAAATTATATAGTCTAACCTGGGCACTAATGCACTGTCGAACACAACCTGAGCCCGGACCTCCTGAGCAACACCCAGAAAGCTGACCGCACACTGAGCACATAAAACCCGCCATGGCCTTAGGTCATCATCTCTTTCCTACCTCAGTTTTCAGACTTCAAAACCGAGACTTTATCTCCAATCACTGCCCAGGGGTGAGTGTGATGCAGAAGTCAGAACTCCTCCTTATCCATGGCAAGAACCCTTGTGGTTGGCACGTTGTCCAACGTTCAGTGTAAGAGAAACCAGCATTCACCCTGCGGCCCCGCCCATTCTTAAGTGCGACAAGTGCATACACACGCATTGTGACCCTCAGCATGAGTCCTGTCCTCTAGTAAGTCCTCTCAGTAGCTGGACCATTAGATGTCATAATGGGCTTGACATGTCCCTAGGCCCCAATTTTTAACCAGATTTCTGATTGTCCAGTCGCCCCTCCCCAGGGCTCTACTCTGGAATCCATCATTTGGTGGGACAACTGAGGTTAAAAAAGAAAAAAAACAATAACAACAACAACAAAATAAAACGTACTTCTTCCAGCCCACAGAATGACCCCAAACTCTTTGGACGGGGCCAAACCAGCAGGAGTAAGACTCGCCCATTTCCCATGAAGTCACCCAGAAATTGCACGACCATGAGTGACACGATATCAAGAGACAAAAACTTGAGCAGGAGCCTCACACTCGCCCTTCTTTCAAATCCCGAAGAGTTCTCCTCATGGTCTGTAGATCAGTCCTGCCATACCTATGACACGAAACATAAGCCGAGTTTGTGTTTTCAGACAACTGTCCAAACAGCCCTGGCCTACACAACCTACAGGATCAGGCCCCTGGAGCCAAACCTGAGGACTGTACTTGCCCTCTCCAAGGGAATTGTGTGTGCCCATTCCAATGGCCACAACACTTCTAATAGGATAAACATCCAAAGTCCCTGATCCATCTCAATAGTGGTGGCTTCCCAGGAAAGACAGGGGCAATCTGAGCCCAACTGAGCACCTACCTGCACTCAGACCCATAGACAGATGTCCCCAGAGTTAAAAAGGAAAGAACAGGCCCCTAGGCACTAATCAGATCCATTGCTTTGGTTTCCAGGCATCTCTCCTCAGAGGCCTGGATTTCAAAAGCAGCATATAGCTGTTTCTTGACTCACCCATCAGAAAACATCTCATCTACACATGGGAAACTTGCACGTTGGAGCTGTGTCAAAGCCTCTGTTTAGGAGAACCCTTTAGGGCTCCAGTGCCACCGCTTTATTCCAAGGTCTCCATAGACACAAAAGCACGTTAGGACCCATCCCCAGGGGTGTCCATTTCAACTCAGCGTCCTCGGTTGCTCCCCACAGATCCAGGAGATCTAACCTGTCTGGTTCCTAGGAGACAATTGGAATGTGAGGTAGGCTACCCCGCCATCCATCCTTGGAACCCTGCTCAGAATCATTGGCCTGGAGCCAAACAACAGGTCTCAATTGTCCTGCAGAAGACTCTCTGCAGTTTGGAGCTTCTCACAACTCCCATCGTGGGAAAACACCCATGGCCTCGTGATGCCCCCCCATTCATGAAGGGGCCATCAGGGACAGAAACTCCAACCTGAGCGATCGTCTGATCCTCGCCCTGACTTCAGATGCACGAGATGTCGATTCAGGTCTGTAGATTGTGCTTGCCAAGGCCTCACCCAGAAACCTAAGCCTGGCTTGTGTTCCCAGACTTTTGTCGTCAGACTCCTGGCCCACAAGCCCTCCAGTTTGGCAATCCAGAACTATAATGCAGCACTCTGCTGGCCCTCCAGAAGAAAAACATTGTCCTCTGGGGCTACCCAGTAACCCCAAATGAGGATCAAACTGCACCGACCTTGGCTGTACCCCCAATACATAGGCTGACCAGGGCACTAATGCCCTTTCTGACACAGCCTGGCATGGACCCGCTGGACCCTCCCAGACAGCTGGCCGCACACTGAGGACATTGAGCCACCATGGCCTTAGGTCGTCAGCTCTTCCCAACCTCGGTTTTCAGGTTTCAGAACCTAGACCTTATCTCCAATCACTGCCCAGGGTTGAAGGTGATGCAGAAATCAGAACTCCTTCCCCATGGCAAGAAACCTTGTGGTTGGCATCTTATCCAACGTTCAGTGTCGTTGAAACCAGTGTGGCCCATGAGACCCCGCCCATGCTCGCGGGCCACATTGGTCACAAACACACATTGTGACTCTCAGGCTGAGTCCAGTCCTCAAGTAAGGCCACTCAGTGCCTGGATGAAGAGATAGCATATTGGGCTTGCCATGCCCCTAGGCCCCAATTTTGAACCATAGTTCGGGTTGTCCCTACAGTCTTCCCCACGGCTTTGCTTTGGAATTCCTCTTTTGGTGGGACACCTGAGGTAACAAACCTGAAATGAGTCCTCCCATCCCACAGATTGACGAAAAGCAATTGGTTATCGGGCCAAATCCTCAGAGAGGAAGATTAGTCCATAGCCCATGAGGTCTCCCCGACATTCCACGGCCATCGCTGATACAAAATCCAGAGACCAAAGCCTGAGCAAGCGCCTCAGACTCGCACTTTCTTCATATCCTGAAGAGTTCTTCTCATGGTTTGTAGATCGGGCCTGCCATACCTACGTCCCCAAACCTAAGCTGAGTTTGTGTTTTCAGACTTCTGTCCTCAAAGACTTGGGCCACACACCCTCCAGGCTGGGCTCCTGGAGCCACACATTAGGACTGTGCCTACCAATCCATGGGAATTCTGCCCATTCCATGGTCCAAAATCGTACAAATTAGGAGAAACCTCCAAAGTCCCTGAGGCCATCCCAATAGTGTAGGTCGCCCGGAACAAACAAGGGCTGTTTGACACCAGCTGATAATCGACCTTCACTCATACCATAGATGGATGTCCTCACAGAATAAGATTGAACCAGACAGGACCCTAGGCCATAATAGGATCCATTGCTTTGGGTTACAGGCATGTGTCCTCAAAAGCCTGATTCCAATACGAGCATAAGGGTTTTCCTGAGGCACCCATCAGAACTCATCTCGTCTCCACAAGGAGACCTGTTCATGGGAGCCATGTCCAAAGCTTAGGAGAGTACTTCAGGGTCCCGGTGCCACCGCCCCATTCCAAGGCCCTCATGGACACAAAAACACATTAGGACCCATCCTCAGGAAAGTCCATTTCAACTCAGTCACCCCGGTTGCTCCGGCAGAGCCATCATATCTAAACTGTCTTGTTGCTAGGAGACAATTGGAATGCGAGGCGGGCTTCCGAGGCATCCATCCGCGAACGGTGCTCTGGAGTCATTCCATATGGGATGTCCTGGAGCTGTCCAAAAGGTCTCAATTGTCCCGCAGAAGGAATCCTTGAAGTGGGCATCCCACAACTCCCAACGCGGGAAAACTTCAATGGCCTCGAGATTCCGCTCCCTTCATGAAGCGGCCGTCATGCTCAGAAACTCCAACCTGAGCCAACGTCTGATCCTCGCCCTGACTTCAGATGCATGAGATATTGGTTCAGATCTTCAGGGGGTACCTGCCGTGCCCTCGCCCTGAAACCCAAGTCTAGCTTGTCTTCTCAGACTTCCGTCCTCACACTCCTGGCCCCGAAGCCCTCAAGTTTGGCAATTCCGGACCCACAATGCAGCACTGTGCCTGCCCTCTAGAAAAAAAATTATTGCCTCATGAGCTGCCCAGGCACCTTAAATGAGGGTAAACGTACACAGAACTCGACTTTACCCAAATTATATAGTCTAACCTGGGCACTAATGCACTGTCGAACACAACCTGAGCCCGGACCTCCTGAGCAACACCCAGAAAGCTGACCGCACACTGAGCACATAAAACCCGCCATGGCCTTAGGTCATCATCTCTTTCCTACCTCAGTTTTCAGGCTTCAGAACCGAGACCTTATCTCCAATCACTGCCCAGGGGTGAGTGTGATGCAGAAGTCAGAACTCCTCCTTACCCATGGCAAGAACCCTTGTGGTTGGCACGTTGTCCAACGTTCAGTGTAGGAGAAACCAGCATTCACCCTGAGGCCCCGCCCATTCTTGAGTGCGACGAGGGCATACACACGCATTGTGACCCTCAGCATGAGTCCTGTCCTCTAGTAAGTCCTCTCAGTGGCTGGACCATTAGATGTCATAATGGGCTTGACATGTCCCTAGGCCCCAATTTTTAACCAGATTTCTGATTGTCCAGTCGACCCTCCCCAGGGCTCTACTCTGGAATCCATCATTTGGTGGGACACCTGAGGTTAAAAAAGAAAACAACAACAACAACAACAAAAAAAAAAAACGGACTTCTTCCAGCCCACAGAATGACCCCAAACTCTTTGGACGGGGCCAAACCAGCAGAGAGTAAGACTCGTCCATTTCCCATGAAGTCACCCAGAAATTGCACGACCATGAGTGACACGATATCCAGAGACAAAAACTTGAGCAGGAGCCTCACACTCGCCCTTCTTTCAAATCCCGAAGAGTTCTCCTCATGGTCTGTAGATCAGTCCTGCCATACCTATGACACGAAACATAAGCCGAGTTTGTGTTTTCAGACAACTGTCCAAACAGCCCTGGCCTACACAACCTACAGGCTCAGGCCCCTGGAGCCAAACCTGAGGACTGTACTTGCCCTCTCCAAGGGAATTGTGTGTGCCCATTCCAATGGCCACAACACTTCTAATAGGATAAACCTCCAAAGTCCCTGATCCATCTCAATAGTGGTGGCTTCCCAGGAAAGACAGGGGCAATCTGAGCCCAACTGTGCACCTACCTGCACTCAGTCCCATAGACAGATGTGCCCACAGGTAAAAAGGAAAGAACAGGCCCCTAGGCACTAATCAGATCCATTGCTTTGGTTTCCAGGCATCTCTCCTCACATTCCTGGATTTCAAAAGCATCATCTAGCTGTTTCTTGACTCACCCATCAGAAAACATCTCATCTACACATGGGAAACTTGCAAGTTGGAGCTGTGTCAAAGCCTCTGTTTAGGAGAACCCTTTAGGGCCCCAGTGCCACCGCTTCATTCCAAAGTCTCCATAGACACAAAAGCACGTTAGGACCCATCCCCAGGGGTGTCCATTTCAACTCAGCGTCCTCGGTTGCTCCCCACAGATCCAGGAGATCTAACCTGTCTTGTTGCTGGGAGACAATTGGAATGCGAGGTGGGATACCCAGCCATCCATCCTTAGAACCCTGCTCAGAATCATTGGCCTGGAGCCAAACAACAGGTCTCAATTGTCCTGCAGAAGACTCTGCAGTTTGGAGCTTTTCACAACTCCCATCATGGGAAAACACCCATGGCCTCGTGATGCCCCCCCCCATTCATGAAGGGGCCATCAGGGACAGAAACTCCAACCTGAGCGATCGTCTGATCCTCGCCCTGACTTCAGATGCACGAGATCTCGATTCAGGTCTGTAGATTGTGCCTGCCATGGCCTCACCCAGAAACCTAAGCCTAGCTTGTATTCTCAGACTTTTGTCGTCAGACTACTGGCCCACAAGCCCTCCAGTTTGGCAATCCAGAACTACAATGCAGCACTCTGCCGGCCCTCCAGAAGAAAAACATTGTCCTCTGGGGCAACCCTGTAACCCCAAATGAGGATCAACCTGCACCGTCCTTGGCTTTACCCCAAATACATAGGCTGACCAGGGCACTAATGCCCTTTCTGACACAGCCTGAGCCTGGAGCCCTTGGACCCTCCCAGACAGCTGGCCGCACACTGAGCACATCGAGCCGCCATGGCCTTAGGTCTTCATCTCTTCCCAACCTCGGTTTTCAGGTTTCAGAACCTAGACCTTATCTCCAATCACTGCCCAGGGTTGAAGGTGATGCAGAAATCAGAACTCCTTCCCCATGGCAAGAAACCTTGTGGTTGGCATGTTGTCCAACGTTCAGTGTAGTTGAAACCAGTGTGGCCCATGAGGCCCCGCCCATGCTCATGGGCCACATTGGTCACAAACACACATTGTGATGCTCAGGCTGAACCCAGTCCTTAAGTAAGGCCACTCAGTGGCTGGATGAAGAGATAGCATATTGGGCTTGCCATGCCCCTAGGCCCCAATTTTTAACCATAGTTTGGGTTGTCCCTTCAGTCTTCCCCACGGCTTGGCGTTGGAATTCCTCCTTTGGTGGGACACCTGAAGTAACTAAACTGAAATGAGTCCTCCCATCCCACAGATTGACGAAAAGCAATTGGGAATCGGGCCAAATCCTCAGAGAGGAAGATTCGTCCATGGCCCATGAGGCCTCCCCGACATTCCAAGGCCATCGCTGATACAAAATCCAGAGACAAAAGCCTGAGCAAGCGCCTCAGACTCGCACTTTCTTCATATCCTGAAGAGTTCTTCTCATGGTTTGTAGATCGGGCTGCCATACCTATGTCCCCAACCTAAGCTGAGTTTGTGTTTTCAGACTTCTGTCCTCAAAGTCTTGGGCCACACACCCTCCAGGCTGGGCCCCTGGAGCCACACATTAGGACTGTGCCTACCAATCCATGGGAATTCTGCCCATTCCATGGTCCAAAATCGTACAAATTAGGAGAAACCTCCAAAGTCCCTGAGGCCATCCCAATAGTGTAGGTCGCCCGGAACAAACAAGGGCTGTCTGACACCAGCTGATAATCGACCTGCACTCATACCATAGATGGATGTCCCCAGAGAAGAAGATTGACCCAGACAGGACCCTAGGCCATAATAGGATCCATTGCTTTGGTTTACAGGCATGTGTCCTCAAAAGCCTGATTCCAATACGAGCATAGGGGTTTTCCTGAGGCACCCATCAGAACTCATCTCGTCTCCACAAGGAAACCTGTGCATGGGAGCCATGTCCAAAGATTAGGAGAGTACTTCAGGGTCCCGGTGCCACCGCCCCACTCCAAGGCCCTCATGGACACAAAAACACATTAGGACCCATCCTAAGGAAAGTCCATTTCAACTCAGCCACCCCGGTTGCTCCGGCAGAGCCATCAGATCTAAACTGTTTTGTTGCTAGGAGACAATTGGAATACGAGGCGGGCTTACCAGGCATCCATTCGCGAACGGTGCTATGGAGTCATTCCATATGGGATGACCTGGAGCTGTCCAACAGGTCTCAATTGTCCCACAGAAGGAATCCTTGAAGGGGGCATCCCAAAACTCCCAACGTGGGAAAACCTCAATGGCCTCGAGATTCCGCTCCCTTCATGAAGTGGCCGTCATGCTCAGAAACTCCAACCTGAGCCAACGTCTGATCCTCGCCCTGACTTCAGATGCATGAGATATTGGTTCAGATCTGCCGGGGGTACCTGCCGTGCCCTCGCCCTGAAACCCAAGTCTAGCTTGTCTTCTCAGACTTCCGTCCTCACACTCCTGGCCCCGAAGCCCTCAAGTTTGGCAATTCCGGACCCACAATGCAGCACTCTGCCTGCCCTCTAGAAAAAAAAATTATTGCCTCATGAGCTGCCCAGGCAACTTCAATGAGGGTAAACCTACACAGCACTCGACTTTACCCAAATTATATAGTCTAACCTGGGCACTAATGCACTGTCGAACACAACCTGAGCCCGGACCTCCTGAGCAACACCCAGAAAGCTGACCGCACACTGAGCACATAAAACCCGCCATGGCCTTAGGTCATCATCTCTTTCCTACCTCAGTTTTCAGACTTCAAAACCGAGACTTTATCTCCAATCACTGCCCAGGGGTGAGTGTGATGCAGAAGTCAGAACTCCTCCTTATCCATGGCAAGAACCCTTGTGGTTGGCACGTTGTCCAACGTTCAGTGTAAGAGAAACCAGCATTCACCCTGCGGCCCCGCCCATTCTTAAGTGCGACAAGTGCATACACACGCATTGTGACCCTCAGCATGAGTCCTGTCCTCTAGTAAGTCCTCTCAGTAGCTGGACCATTAGATGTCATAATGGGCTTGACATGTCCCTAGGCCCCAATTTTTAACCAGATTTCTGATTGTCCAGTCGCCCCTCCCCAGGGCTCTACTCTGGAATCCATCATTTGGTGGGACAACTGAGGTTAAAAAAGAAAAAAAACAATAACAACAACAACAAAATAAAACGTACTTCTTCCAGCCCACAGAATGACCCCAAACTCTTTGGACGGGGCCAAACCAGCAGGAGTAAGACTCGCCCATTTCCCATGAAGTCACCCAGAAATTGCACGACCATGAGTGACACGATATCAAGAGACAAAAACTTGAGCAGGAGCCTCACACTCGCCCTTCTTTCAAATCCCGAAGAGTTCTCCTCATGGTCTGTAGATCAGTCCTGCCATACCTATGACACGAAACATAAGCCGAGTTTGTGTTTTCAGACAACTGTCCAAACAGCCCTGGCCTACACAACCTACAGGATCAGGCCCCTGGAGCCAAACCTGAGGACTGTACTTGCCCTCTCCAAGGGAATTGTGTGTGCCCATTCCAATGGCCACAACACTTCTAATAGGATAAACATCCAAAGTCCCTGATCCATCTCAATAGTGGTGGCTTCCCAGGAAAGACAGGGGCAATCTGAGCCCAACTGAGCACCTACCTGCACTCAGACCCATAGACAGATGTCCCCAGAGTTAAAAAGGAAAGAACAGGCCCCTAGGCACTAATCAGATCCATTGCTTTGGTTTCCAGGCATCTCTCCTCAGAGGCCTGGATTTCAAAAGCAGCATATAGCTGTTTCTTGACTCACCCATCAGAAAACATCTCATCTACACATGGGAAACTTGCACGTTGGAGCTGTGTCAAAGCCTCTGTTTAGGAGAACCCTTTAGGGCTCCAGTGCCACCGCTTTATTCCAAGGTCTCCATAGACACAAAAGCACGTTAGGACCCATCCCCAGGGGTGTCCATTTCAACTCAGCGTCCTCGGTTGCTCCCCACAGATCCAGGAGATCTAACCTGTCTGGTTCCTAGGAGACAATTGGAATGTGAGGTAGGCTACCCCGCCATCCATCCTTGGAACCCTGCTCAGAATCATTGGCCTGGAGCCAAACAACAGGTCTCAATTGTCCTGCAGAAGACTCTCTGCAGTTTGGAGCTTCTCACAACTCCCATCGTGGGAAAACACCCATGGCCTCGTGATGCCCCCCCATTCATGAAGGGGCCATCAGGGACAGAAACTCCAACATGAGCGATCGTCTGATCCTCGCCCTGACTTCAGATGCACGAGATGTCGATTCAGGTCTGTAGATTGTGCTTGCCAAGGCCTCACCCAGAAACCTAAGCCTGGCTTGTGTTCCCAGACTTTTGTCGTCAGACTCCTGGCCCACAAGCCCTCCAGTTTGGCAATCCAGAACTATAATGCAGCACTCTGCTGGCCCTCCAGAAGAAAAACATTGTCCTCTGGGGCTACCCAGTAACCCCAAATGAGGATCAAACTGCACCGACCTTGGCTGTACCCCCAATACATAGGCTGACCAGGGCACTAATGCCCTTTCTGACACAGCCTGGCATGGACCCGCTGGACCCTCCCAGACAGCTGGCCGCACACTGAGGACATTGAGCCACCATGGCCTTAGGTCGTCAGCTCTTCCCAACCTCGGTTTTCAGGTTTCAGAACCTAGACCTTATCTCCAATCACTGCCCAGGGTTGAAGGTGATGCAGAAATCAGAACTCCTTCCCCATGGCAAGAAACCTTGTGGTTGGCATCTTATCCAACGTTCAGTGTCGTTGAAACCAGTGTGGCCCATGAGACCCCGCCCATGCTCGCGGGCCACATTGGTCACAAACACACATTGTGACTCTCAGGCTGAGTCCAGTCCTCAAGTAAGGCCACTCAGTGCCTGGATGAAGAGATAGCATATTGGGCTTGCCATGCCCCTAGGCCCCAATTTTGAACCATAGTTCGGGTTGTCCCTACAGTCTTCCCCACGGCTTTGCTTTGGAATTCCTCTTTTGGTGGGACACCTGAGGTAACAAACCTGAAATGAGTCCTCCCATCCCACAGATTGACGAAAAGCAATTGGTTATCGGGCCAAATCCTCAGAGAGGAAGATTAGTCCATAGCCCATGAGGTCTCCCCGACATTCCACGGCCATCGCTGATACAAAATCCAGAGACCAAAGCCTGAGCAAGCGCCTCAGACTCGCACTTTCTTCATATCCTGAAGAGTTCTTCTCATGGTTTGTAGATCGGGCCTGCCATACCTACGTCCCCAAACCTAAGCTGAGTTTGTGTTTTCAGACTTCTGTCCTCAAAGACTTGGGCCACACACCCTCCAGGCTGGGCTCCTGGAGCCACACATTAGGACTGTGCCTACCAATCCATGGGAATTCTGCCCATTCCATGGTCCAAAATCGTACAAATTAGGAGAAACCTCCAAAGTCCCTGAGGCCATCCCAATAGTGTAGGTCGCCCGGAACAAACAAGGGCTGTTTGACACCAGCTGATAATCGACCTTCACTCATACCATAGATGGATGTCCTCACAGAATAAGATTGAACCAGACAGGACCCTAGGCCATAATAGGATCCATTGCTTTGGGTTACAGGCATGTGTCCTCAAAAGCCTGATTCCAATACGAGCATAAGGGTTTTCCTGAGGCACCCATCAGAACTCATCTCGTCTCCACAAGGAGACCTGTTCATGGGAGCCATGTCCAAAGCTTAGGAGAGTACTTCAGGGTCCCGGTGCCACCGCCCCATTCCAAGGCCCTCATGGACACAAAAACACATTAGGACCCATCCTCAGGAAAGTCCATTTCAACTCAGTCACCCCGGTTGCTCCGGCAGAGCCATCATATCTAAACTGTCTTGTTGCTAGGAGACAATTGGAATGCGAGGCGGGCTTCCGAGGCATCCATCCGCGAACGGTGCTCTGGAGTCATTCCATATGGGATGTCCTGGAGCTGTCCAAAAGGTCTCAATTGTCCCGCAGAAGGAATCCTTGAAGTGGGCATCCCACAACTCCCAACGCGGGAAAACTTCAATGGCCTCGAGATTCCGCTCCCTTCATGAAGCGGCCGTCATGCTCAGAAACTCCAACCTGAGCCAACGTCTGATCCTCGCCCTGACTTCAGATGCATGAGATATTGGTTCAGATCTTCAGGGGGTACCTGCCGTGCCCTCGCCCTGAAACCCAAGTCTAGCTTGTCTTCTCAGACTTCCGTCCTCACACTCCTGGCCCCGAAGCCCTCAAGTTTGGCAATTCCGGACCCACAATGCAGCACTGTGCCTGCCCTCTAGAAAAAAAATTATTGCCTCATGAGCTGCCCAGGCACCTTAAATGAGGGTAAACCTACACAGAACTCGACTTTACCCAAATTATATAGTCTAACCTGGGCACTAATGCACTGTCGAACACAACCTGAGCCCGGACCTCCTGAGCAACACCCAGAAAGCTGACCGCACACTGAGCACATAAAACCCGCCATGGCCTTAGGTCATCATCTCTTTCCTACCTCAGTTTTCAGGCTTCAGAACCGAGACCTTATCTCCAATCACTGCCCAGGGGTGAGTGTGATGCAGAAGTCAGAACTCCTCCTTACCCATGGCAAGAACCCTTGTGGTTGGCACGTTGTCCAACGTTCAGTGTAGGAGAAACCAGCATTCACCCTGAGGCCCCGCCCATTCTTGAGTGCGACGAGGGCATACACACGCATTGTGACCCTCAGCATGAGTCCTGTCCTCTAGTAAGTCCTCTCAGTGGCTGGACCATTAGATGTCATAATGGGCTTGACATGTCCCTAGGCCCCAATTTTTAACCAGATTTCTGATTGTCCAGTCGACCCTCCCCAGGGCTCTACTCTGGAATCCATCATTTGGTGGGACACCTGAGGTTAAAAAAGAAAACAACAACAACAACAACAAAAAAAAAAACGGACTTCTTCCAGCCCACAGAATGACCCCAAACTCTTTGGACGGGGCCAAACCAGCAGAGAGTAAGACTCGTCCATTTCCCATGAAGTCACCCAGAAATTGCACGACCATGAGTGACACGATATCCAGAGACAAAAACTTGAGCAGGAGCCTCACACTCGCCCTTCTTTCAAATCCCGAAGAGTTCTCCTCATGGTCTGTAGATCAGTCCTGCCATACCTATGACACGAAACATAAGCCGAGTTTGTGTTTTCAGACAACTGTCCAAACAGCCCTGGCCTACACAACCTACAGGCTCAGGCCCCTGGAGCCAAACCTGAGGACTGTACTTGCCCTCTCCAAGGGAATTGTGTGTGCCCATTCCAATGGCCACAACACTTCTAATAGGATAAACCTCCAAAGTCCCTGATCCATCTCAATAGTGGTGGCTTCCCAGGAAAGACAGGGGCAATCTGAGCCCAACTGTGCACCTACCTGCACTCAGTCCCATAGACAGATGTGCCCACAGGTAAAAAGGAAAGAACAGGCCCCTAGGCACTAATCAGATCCATTGCTTTGGTTTCCAGGCATCTCTCCTCACATTCCTGGATTTCAAAAGCATCATCTAGCTGTTTCTTGACTCACCCATCAGAAAACATCTCATCTACACATGGGAAACTTGCAAGTTGGAGCTGTGTCAAAGCCTCTGTTTAGGAGAACCCTTTAGGGCCCCAGTGCCACCGCTTCATTCCAAAGTCTCCATAGACACAAAAGCACGTTAGGACCCATCCCCAGGGGTGTCCATTTCAACTCAGCGTCCTCGGTTGCTCCCCACAGATCCAGGAGATCTAACCTGTCTTGTTGCTGGGAGACAATTGGAATGCGAGGTGGGATACCCAGCCATCCATCCTTAGAACCCTGCTCAGAATCATTGGCCTGGAGCCAAACAACAGGTCTCAATTGTCCTGCAAAAGACTCTGCAGTTTGGAGCTTTTCACAACTCCCATCGTGGGAAAACACCCATGGCCTCGTGATGCCCCCCCCCATTCATGAAGGGGCCATCAGGGACAGAAACTCCAACCTGAGCGATCGTCTGATCCTCGCCCTGACTTCAGATGCACGAGATCTCGATTCAGGTCTGTAGATTGTGCCTGCCATGGCCTCACCCAGAAACCTAAGCCTAGCTTGTATTCTCAGACTTTTGTCGTCAGACTACTGGCCCACAAGCCCTCCAGTTTGGCAATCCAGAACTACAATGCAGCACTCTGCCGGCCCTCCAGAAGAAAAACATTGTCCTCTGGGGCAACCCAGTAACCCCAAATGAGGATCAACCTGCACCGTCCTTGGCTTTACCCCAAATACATAGGCTGACCAGGGCACTAATGCCCTTTCTGACACAGCCTGAGCCTGGAGCCCTTGGACCCTCCCAGACAGCTGGCCGCACACTGAGCACATCGAGCCGCCATGGCCTTAGGTCTTCATCTCTTCCCAACCTCGGTTTTCAGGTTTCAGAACCTAGACCTTATCTCCAATCACTGCCCAGGGTTGAAGGTGATGCAGAAATCAGAACTCCTTCCCCATGGCAAGAAACCTTGTGGTTGGCATGTTGTCCAACGTTCAGTGTAGTTGAAACCAGTGTGGCCCATGAGGCCCCGCCCATGCTCATGGGCCACATTGGTCACAAACACACATTGTGATGCTCAGGCTGAACCCAGTCCTTAAGTAAGGCCACTCAGTGGCTGGATGAAGAGATAGCATATTGGGCTTGCCATGCCCCTAGGCCCCAATTTTTAACCATAGTTTGGGTTGTCCCTTCAGTCTTCCCCACGGCTTGGCGTTGGAATTCCTCCTTTGGTGGGACACCTGAAGTAACTAAACTGAAATGAGTCCTCCCATCCCACAGATTGACGAAAAGCAATTGGGAATCGGGCCAAATCCTCAGAGAGGAAGATTCGTCCATGGCCCATGAGGCCTCCCCGACATTCCAAGGCCATCGCTGATACAAAATCCAGAGACAAAAGCCTGAGCAAGCGCCTCAGACTCGCACTTTCTTCATATCCTGAAGAGTTCTTCTCATGGTTTGTAGATCGGACCTGCCATACCTACGTCCCAAAACCTAAGCTGAGTGTGTGTTTTCAGACTTCTGTCCTTAAAGTCTTGGCCACACACCCTCCAGGCTGGGCCCCTGGAGCCACACATTAGGACTGTGCCTACCAATCCATGGGAATTCTGCCCATTCCATGGTCCAAAATCGTACAAATTAGGAGAAACCTCCAAAGTCCCTGAGGCCATCCCAATAGTGTAGGTCGCCCGGAACAAAAAAGGGCTGTCTGACACCAGCTGATAATCGACCTCCATTCATACCATAGATGGATGTCCCCAGAGAAGAAGATTGGCCCAGACAGGACCCTAGGCCATAATAGGATCCATTGCTTTGGGTTACAGGCATGTGTCCTCAAAAGCCTGATTCCAATACGAGCATAGGGGTTTTCCTGAGGCACCCATCAGAACTCATGTCGTCTCCACAAGGAAACCTGTGCATGGGAGCCATGTCCAAAGCTTAGGAGTGTACTTCTGGGTGCCGGTGCCACCGCCCCATTCCAAGGCCCTCATGGACACAAAAACACATTAGGACCCATCCTCAGGAAAGTCCATTTCAACTCAGCCACCCCGGTTGCTCCGGCAGAGCCATCAGATCTAAACTGTCTTGTTGCTAGGAGACAATTGGAATGTGAGGCGGGCTTTCCAGGCATCCATCCGCGAATGGTGCTCTAGAGTATTTCCATATGGGATGTCCTGGAGCTGTCCAACAGGTCTCAATTGTCCCGCAGAAGGAATCCTTGAAGGGGGCATCCCACAACTCCCAACGTGGGAAAACCTCAATGGCCTCGAGATTCCGCTCCCTTCATGAAGCGGCCGTCATGCACAGGAACTCCAACCTGAGCCAACGTCTGATCCTCGCCCTGACTTCAGAAGCATGATATATTGGTTCAGATCTGCAGGGGGTACCTGCTGTGCCTTTGCCCTGAAATCCAAGTCTAGCTTGTCTTTTCACACTTCCGTCCTCACACTCCTGGCCCCGAAGTCCTAAAATTTGGCAATTCCGGGCCCACAATGCAGCACTCTGCCGGCCCTCTAGAAAAAAAAAAATATTGCCTCATGAGCTACCCAGGCACCTTAAATGAGGATAAACCTACACAGCACTCGACCTTACCCAAATTATATAGTCTAACCTGGGCACTAATGCACTGTCGAACACAACCTGAGCCTGGACCACCTGACCAACACCCAGAAAGCTGACAGCACACTGAGCACATAAAACCCGCCATGGCCTTAGGTCATCATCTCTTCCCTACCTCAGTTTTCAGGCTTCAGAACCGAGACCTTATCTCCAATCACTGCCCAGGGGTGAATGTGATGCAGAAATCAGTACTCCTCCTTACACATGGCAAGAACCCTTGTGGTTGGCACGTTGTCCAACGTTCAGTGTAGGAGAAACCAGCATTCACCATGTGGCCCTGCCAATTCTTGAGTGCGACGAGTGCATACACACGCATTGTGACCCTCAGCATGAGTCCTGTCCTCTAGTAAGTCCTCTCAGTGGCTGGATCATTAGATGTCATAATGGGCTTGACATGTCCCTAGGCCCCAGTTTTTATCCAGATTTCTGATTGTCCAGTCGCCCCTCCCTAGGGCTCTACTCTGAAATCCATCATTTAGTGGGACACCTGAGGTTAAAAAAGAAAACAACAACAACAACAAAAAAAAAAAAAACGGACTTCTTCCAGCCCAGAGAATGACCCCAAACTCTTTGGACGGGGCCAAACCACCAGAGAGTAAGACTCGTCCATTTCCCATGAAGTCACCCAGAAATTCGACGACCATGAGTGACACGATATCCAGAGACAAAAACTTGAGCAGGAGCCTTACACTCGCCCTTCTTTCAAATCCAGAAGAGTTCTCCTCATGGTCTGTAGATCAGTCCTGCCATACCTATGACCCGAAACATAAGTCGAGTTTGTGTTTTCAGACAACTGTCCAAACAGCCCTGGCCTACACAACCTACAGGCTCAGGCGCCTGGAGCCAAACCTGAGGACTGTACTTGCCCTCTCCAAGGGAATTGTGTGTGCCCATTCCAATGGCCACAACCCTTCTCATAGGATAAACCTCCAAAGTCCCTGATCCATCTCAATAGTGGTGGCTTCCCAGGAAAAACAGGGGCAATCTGAGCCCAACTGAGCACCTACCTGCACTCAGACCCATAGAGAGATGTCCCCAGAGGTAAAAAGGAAAGAACAGGCCCCTAGGCACTAATCAGATCCATTGCTTTGGTTTCCAGGCATCTCTGCTCAGAGGCCTGGATTTCAAAAGTAGCATATAGCTGTTTCTTGACTCACCCATCAGAAAACATCTCATCTATACATGGGAAACTTTCACGTTGGAGCTGTGTCAAAGCCTCTGTTTAGGAGAACCATTTAGGGCACCAGTGCCACCGCTTCATTCCAAGGTCTCCATAGACACAAAAGCACATTAGGACCTATCCTTAGGGGTGTCCATTTCAACTCAGCGTCTTCGGTTGCTCCCCACAGATCCAGGAGATCTAACCTGTCTTGTTGCTAGGAGACAATTGGAATGCGAGGTGGGCTACGCAGCCATCCATCCTTAGAACCCTGCTCAGAATCATTGGCCTGGAGCCAAGCAACAGGTCTCAATTGACCTGTAGAAGACTCTCTGCTGTTTGGAACTTCTCACAACTCCCATTGTGGGAAAACCCCCATGGCCTCGTGATGCCCCCCCCACTCATGAAGTGGCCATCAGGGACAGAAACTCCAACCTGAGCGATCGTCTGATCCTCGCACTGACTTCAGATGCACGAGATCTCGATTCAGGTCTGTAGATTGTGCCTGCCATGGCCTCACCCAGAAAATTAAGCCTAGCTTGTGTTCTCAGACATTTGTCGTCAGACTACTGGCCCACAAGCCCACCAGTTTGGCACTCCAGAACGACAATGCAGCACTCTGCCTGCCCTCCAGAAGAAAAACTTTGTCCTCTGGGGCTACCCAGTAACCCCAAATGAGGATTAACCTGCACCGACCTTGGCTGTACCCAATACATAGGCTGACCAGGGCACTAATGCCCTTTCTGACACAGCCTGAGCCTGGACTCCCTGGCCCGTCCCAGACAGCTGGCCGCACACTGAGCACATCGAGCCTCCGTGGCCTTAGGTCGTCATCTCTTCCCAACCTCGGTTTTCAGGTTTCAGAACCGAGACCTTATCTCCAATCACTGCACAAAGTTGAAGGTGATGAAGAAATCAGAACTCCTTCCCCATGGCAAGAAACCTTGTGGTTGGCATGTTGTCCAACGTTCAGTGTGGTTGAAACCAGTGTGGCCCATGTGGCCCCGCCCATGCTCGCGGGCCACATTGGTCACAAACACACATTGTGACCCTCAGGCTGAGCCCAGTCCTCAAGTAAGGCCACTCAGTGGCTGGATGAAGAGATAGCATATTGGGCTTGCCATGCCCCTAGGCCCCAATTTTTAACCATAGTTCGGGTTGTCCCTTCAATCTTCCCCACGGATTTGCTTTGGAATTCCTCTTTTGGTGGGACACCTGAGGTAACAAACCTGAAATGAGTCCTCCCATCCCACAGATTGACGAAAAGCAATTGGGAATCGGGCCAAATCCTCAGAGAGGAAGATTCGTCCATGGCCCATGAGGCCTCCCCGACATTCCACGGCCATCGCTGATACAAAATCCAGAGACAAAAGCCTGAGCAAGCGCCTCAGACTCGCACTTTCTTCATATCCTTAACAATTCTTCTCATGGTTTGTAGATCGGGCCTGGGATACCTACGTCCCCAAACCTAACCTGAGTTTGTTTTCAGACAACTTTCCAAACAGCCCTGGCCTACACAACCTACAGGCTCAGGCCCCTGGAGCCTAACCTGAGGACTGTACTTGCTCTCTCCAAGGGAATTGTTTGTGCCCATTCCAATGGCCACAACCCTTCTAATAGGATAAACCTCCAAATTCCCTGATCCATCTCAATAGTGGTGGCTTCCCAGGAAAAAACAGGGGCAATCTGAGCACTACAGAGCACCTACCTGCACTCAGACCCATAGAGAGATGTCCCCAGAGGTAAAAAGGAAAGAACCGGCCCCTAGGCACTAATCAGATCCATTGCTTTCGTTTCCAGGCATCTCACCTCAGAGGCCTGGAATTCAAAAGCAGCATATAGCTGTTTCTTGACTCACCCAACAGAAAACATCTCATCTACACATGGGATACTTGCAGGTTGGAGCTGTGTCAAAGCCTCTGTTTATTAGAACTCTTTAGGTCCCAAGTGCCACCGCTTCATTCCAAGGTCTCCTTAGACACAAAAGCACATTAGGACCCATGCCCAGGGGTGTCCATTTCAATGCAGCGTCCTCGGTTGCTCCCCACAGATCCAGGAGATCTAACCTGTCTTGTTGCTAAGAGACAATTGGAATGCGAGGTGGGCTACCCAGCCATCCATCCTTAGAACCCTGCTCAGAATCATTGGCCTGGAGCCAAACAACAGGTCTCAATTGTCCTGCAGAAGACTCTCTGCAGTTTGGAGCTTCTCAGAACTCCCATCGTGGGAAAACCCCCATGGCCTCGTGATCCCCCCCCCATTCATGAAGGGGCCATCAGGGACAGAAACTACAACCTGAGCTATCGTCTGATCCTCGCCCTGACTTCAGATGCATAAGATCTCGATTCAGGTCTGTAGATTGTGCCTGCCATGGCCTCACCCAGAAACCTAAGCCTAGCTTGTGTTCTCAAACCTTTGTCGTCAGACTACTGGCCCACAAGCCCTCCAGTTTGGCAATCCAGAACTACAATGCAGCACTCTGCCCAGTAACCCCAAATGAGGATCAACCTGCACCGACCTTGGCTGTACCCCAAATACATAGGCTGAGCAGGGCACTAATGCCCTTTTTGACACAGCCTGAGCCTGGACTCCCTGGCCCATCCCAGACAGCTGGCCGCACACTGAGCACATTGAGCCGCCATGGCCTTAGGTCATCATCTCTTCCCAACCTCGGATTTCAGGCTTTAGATTCTAGACCTTACCTCCAATCACTGCCCAGGGTTGAATGGGATGCAGAAATCAGAACTCCTTCCCCATGGCAAGATACCTTGTGGTTGGCATGTTGTCCAACTTTCAGTGTAGTTGAATCCAGTGTTGCCCATGAGGCCCCGCCATGCTCGGAGGCTACATTGGTCACAAACACACATTGTGACCCTCAGCCTGACCAAAGTCCTCAAGTAAGGCCTCTCAGTGGCTGGATGAAGAGATAGCATATTGGGCTTGCCATGCCCCTAGTCCCCAATTTTGAACCATAGTTCTGGTGGTCCCTTCAGTCTTCCCCACGGCTTTGCTTTGGAATTCCTCTTTTCGTGGGACACCTGAGGTAACAAAACTGAAAGGAGTCCTCCCATCCCACAGTTTGACGAAAAAAAATTGGGAATCGGGCGAAATCCTCATAGAGGTAGATTCCTCCATGGCCCATGAAGCATCCCCGACATTCTATGGCCTTGCTGATAAAAATTCCAGAGACAAATGCCTGAGCAAGCGCCTCAGACTCGCTCTATATTCAAATCTTCATGAGTTCTTCTCATTGTTTGTATATTGGGCCTGCCATACCGCCGTCCCCAAAAGAAGCTGAGTTTGTGTATCGGAATCACAATCAGAAATCTGCCTTCCACATGGCTGTAATGCTTGTTCTTCACATGGAGTCAACCTTCACGTGGGGAACCCTTCATGGCCCCTGATGCCACGCCAAATCAGGAGTGCTGCTTGGGCACAAATTCACACTGTGACCCTAGCATGAGCCCCATGTCAAAGAAAGGCCTGTCAGGTTCGTGACGAAGATCCTGCATATAGTCCCTGCCATGCCCATAGGCACCCAAAACTAACTAGATGGTGTGTATTCCAGTTGAAGGAACCCACTGCTGTGCTCTAGAGTCCCTCTCCTGGGGGGTCCTTTCTGGCAGAAAACAGTACTCTTCACTTCCCATAGAATGAACCCAAACACTTGGGAGCTTGGACAATCCCCCGAGAGGAAGGCTCTTCCTCGGCCCCTGAGGCAACCCCTACCCTGACCGGACACTGTGAACGCAACACCCAGAGACAAAAGCCTGAGCAACTGCCTCCCACTTGCCCTCCTTTGATATCCAGAGAATCTCCCCTCACGGACTGGAGATCAGGCCTGCCATTACCTTGGCCCCTTCCTGAGCCAAGTTTGCTTTTTCAGACATCAGTCCCCACAGCCCTGGCAAACACAGCCTCTAGGCTGGGTCCTCTGGAGCCATACAACAGGACCGTGCCTGCTCTCTCCTGGGAAACTGTGTCCATTCCTTTGGACACACACCTCCAGAATATGAGAAACCTCAAGGCCCCCGAGGACATCCCACTACTGGGAGCCTCCCTGGACACACAGGGGCATTCGGACACAAGCTGAGCAGCTACCTCCACGAAGGCATGCACACAGATGTCAACAGAGATAGAAGGTTGAGCCGGACAGGCCCTTAGGCCATAATCTCAACTCTTGCTTTGGGTTCCAGGTGTTACTCCTCAGAAACTTTGGTTCGAAGAACAGGATATGGGGCTTTCCTGAGGCACTGAACAGAACTCCTCTCGTCTCCACATGGGGAGCTTTCTTACTGGGGATGTATCAAACCCTTCAGGTAGTGCCCAAGCAGCACTTGAGTGCTGATTGGGAACAAATTCACACTGTGACCCTAGCATGAGCCCCATGTCAAAGAAAGGCCTGTGAGGGCCTGGACAAAGAGCCCGCATATGGGGCTTGCCAAGCCCCTATGCACCCAATTTTCACCAGGGTTTGAGATTTCCAGTCGCCCCGCCCGTACCTGGGGCTCTGCTCTGGAATCCCTTTCTTGGAGAGACACATGAGCCAGACAACACGACTCCACCCTTCCCACATAGTGACCCCAATCTTGGAAGATGGGACAAATCCCCAGAGAGGGATACTCGTCCACAGTCCCTGAGGCCACCCCTCAAATCCACGGCTATCCCGGACACAGCATCCAGAGACAAAAGACTGAAGGAACGCCTCCCACTCGCCCTTGTTTCAGAGGCCCAGGAGTTCCCTCTCGGGCTGTACATCCGGCCTGCCATACACTAGGCACCACTCATAAGCTGAGTTTGTGTTTTCAGACTTCAGTGCCCACAGCCTGGACCCACACACCTCCAGGCTAGGGCCTCTGGAGCCACAGCGAAAGTTTGTGCCTGCCCTCTCCAAGGAAAGTGTGCCCAATCCATTGAGCACAGCCCTACAGGTTAGGGAAAAGCTCCAAGGCCCCTGAGGACATCAATAGTGTAGGCCACCCTGGACTAAGAGGGGCTCTCTGACACCAGCGGAGCAACTATCTTCACTTAGACTCTCAGAAAGTGTCCCCAGAGACAGAAGGTTGAAATGGACAGACCCCCAGGCCCTAATATGAACCTTAGCTTTGTTCCATGTGTCCGTTCTCAGAGGACTGTTTTCGTAGACCAGCACATGGGGCTTTTCTGAGGCACCAAACCAAGGATCTCTCGTCTCCACATGGGCAGCTTTCTTACTGGGGATGTATCAAACCCTTCAGGTAGGAGAGTTCCGAAGGGCCACTGAACAACCAGCACATTCCAAGGTCTCCATGGACCCAAACGCACATTATGACGCATCCTCAGGAGAGGCCATTTCAACTCAGCCCCCTGGATCGCGTGTTCCAGAGGCCCCAGATCAAACATATCTTATCGCTAATGGCCTATTGGAATGCGGGCATGCTGTACAGGGATCCATCCTTCGAACCCTGCTCTCCAGTCCTTCCATATGGTATGTCCTGGAGCCATGCAACAGGACTCGAATGTCCCGCAGAAGGAAACCTTGTGGTTTGGGGCAACCTCCAAACTCAGCGTGGGAAAACTTCCTTGGCCTCATGAGGCCCCCGCTTCATGAAGGTGCCATCATGGACAAATACTCCAGCCTCAGCCAACGTCTGATCCTCAGCCTGACTTCAGATGCAGGAGATTTTGATTCAGCCTCTGCAGAATGGACCTGCTCTGCCCTTGGCTCCAATCCTCACCCTAGCTTGTGTTTTCAGACTTCCGTCCTCACACTCCAGGCCCACAAGCCCTCCCTACTGGGAATTCTGGGGCCACAATGAAGCACTCTGCCTGCCTCCCAGTAGAAAATCATTGTCTATGGTGCTGCCCAGAAACACCAAATGAGGATCAAACTGCTTGGCCCTCGGCAACACCCCAATTGCATAGGCTACCTTAAACACTGATGCTCTGTCGCAAATAGCCTGAGCCCAGACCTTCCAACAGACACCGACACAGCTGGCTGCACACCCAGCACATTGGACCCGCCACTGCCTTAGGCCACCATCTATTCCCAACCTGGGTTTTCAGTCATCGGTCCTAGACCTTATATCCAATTCCTGCACAGGGGTACCCCCTCTGATGCACACAAGTCAGAACCCCTCCTACCCCATGGCAAGAAACCTTGCTGCTGGCAGTGAGTCAAACCTTCAGTGTTGGAGAAAACGGCATGACCCATGAGGCCACGCACATGCGTGAGGGCCGCCTTGGGCACAAACACACATTGTGACCCTCAGCGTGAGTACCTTATTCAAGTAACGCCTCTCAGTGACTGGACCAAGAGCCCGCATATGTGGTTTGCCATGCCCATAGGCACCCAGGACTAAATAGATGGTGTGTATTCCAGTTGAGGGAACCCACTGCTGTGCTCTAGAGTCCCTCTCCTGGGGGGTCCCCTGTGGCAGAAAACAGTACTCTTCATTCCCACAGAATGAACACAAACACTTGGGAGCTTGGACAATCCCCCGAGAGGAAGGCTCTTCTTCGGCCTCTGAGACAACCCCTACCCTGACCGGACACTGTAAATCCTGAGTGACTGCCCCCCACTTGCCCTACTTTGATTTCCAGAGGATCTCCCCTCACGGACTGGAGATCAGTCCTGCCATTACATTGGCCACTAGCTGAGCCAAGTTTGCTTTTTCAGACATCTGTCCCCACAGCCCTGGCAAACACAGCCTCTAGGCTGGGTCCTCTGGAGCCATACCACAGGACCGTGCCTGCTCTCTCCTGGGAAACTGTGTCCATTCCTTTGGCCACACACCTCCAGAATATGAGAAACCTCAAGGCCCCCGAGGACATCCCACTACTGGGAGCCTCACTGGACTCACAGGGGCATTCGGACACAAGCTGAGCAGCTACATCCATGAATGCATGCACATAGATGTCAACGGAGATAGAAGGTTGAGCCGGACAGGCCCTTAGGCCATAATCTCAACTCTTGCTTTGGGTTCCAGGTGTTACTCCTCAGAGGCTTTGGTTCGAAGAACAGGATATGGGGCTTTCCTGAGGCACTGAACAGAACTCCTCTCGTCTCCACATGGGAAGCTTCCTTGTTGGAGCTGTGTCAAACACCTCATTTGGAAAACCCTGCAGAGTTCCTGAGCCACCTCCACATTCCAAGGTCTCCCAGGCCACCAAGCCACAGTAGGACTCATCTTCAGGAGAGTACATTTCAACTCTACCCTCTGGGTAGCTCAAACAGGAGCCTGCAGATTGAGCCTGCCTTGTCCTGACTAAAGAGTGGGTATATGAGGTGGCGTTCCCAGGCATCCATGCTTAGACATCTGCTCTCGAGTCGTTCCGTATGGGGCCTCCTGGAACCATCCAATAGGACTCGACTGTCGTGCAGAAGGAAACCTTGAGGTTTGGAGTAGTTCACAAATCCCATCGTAGGCAAACCTCCCTGGCCTAATGAAGCCCTCACCCTTCAGGAAGAGGCCATGCTGGACAAAAACTCTAGCCTGAGGCACGTCTAATAGTTGACATGACCTCAGTGCAGGAGATCTCGATTCAGCCTCTGCAGAGTGGGCCTGCCTTGCCCTCGGTCCCAAACCTCACGCTACCTTGTGTTTTCAGACTTCCTTCCTCACACTCCTGGCAAACAAGCCCTCCGGACCAGGAACTCCAGAACCAAAACCCAGCCCAGTGTCTTCCCAATGGAAGAAAAACGTTTCCCTGTTAGGCTCTCCAGAAAACCCAGATGAGGATCAACCTGCTCGGGCCTCGACGGTACCCGAACTGGATAGGATGCTCTGGGCACTCATGCTCTGTCTGACACAGCCTGAAGCCAGACGTCCAGACAGACAAGGAGACAGCTGGCCGCACACCCAGCACTTCGGACACGCCATGGTCTTATGCCGTCACCTCTTCCTAACCTTGGTTTTCAGATATCTGAACCTAGACATTATATCAATTCTCCACACAGCTGGGTATCGCAAGCACAAAACAGAACTCCTCCTTCCCCATGGCTGTCAAGCTTGCTCTTGGCATGGAGTCACACCTTCAGGGTGGGAGAAACCTTCATGGCCCCTGAAGCCACGCCCAAACTTGAGTGCTGCTTGGGCACAAATTCACACTGTGACCCTCAGCATGAGCCCCATGTCAAAGAAAGGCCTGTCAGGACCTGGACCAAGAGCCCGCATATGGGGCTTGCCAAGCCCCTATGCACCCAATCCTCACCAGTGTTTGAGTTTTCCAGTCGCCCCACCTGTACCTGGGCTCTGCCCTGGAATCCCTTTCTTGGAGAGACACATGAGCCAGACAACACGACTCCACCCTTCCCTCAAAATGACCCCAAACTCTTGGGAGCTGGGACAAATCCCCAGAGAGAGATACTCGTCCACAGTCCCTGAGGCCACCGCTCCAATCCACGGCTATCCCGGACACAACATCCAGAGACAAAAGCCTGAAGGATCGCCTTCCACTCACCCTTGTTTCAGAGGCCCAGGAGTTCCCTCTCGGGCTGTACATCCGGCCTGTCATACCCTAGGCGCCACTCATAAGCTGACTTTGTGTTTTAAGACTTCTGTGCCCACAGCATGGACCCACACAACCTCCAGGCTAGGGCCTCTGAAGCCACAGCGAAAGATTGTGCCGGCCCTCTCTAAGGAAAGTGTGTCCAATCCATTGACCACAAACCTACAGTTTAGGGAAAAGCTCCAAGGCCCCTGAGGCCATCAATAGGTAGGCCACTCTGGACTAAGAGGGGCTCTCTGACACCAGCAGAGCAACTATCTCCACTTAGATTCTCAGACAGTGTCCCCCGAGACAGAAGGTTGAAATGGACAGGCCCCCAGGCCCTAATATGAACCTTAGCTTTGTTTCCATGTGTCCGATCTCAGAGGACTGTTTTCGTAGACCAGCACACGGGGCTTTTCCGAGGCACCAAACCAAACCTCTCTCTCCACATGGGGAGCTTGCTTACTGGGGATGTATCAAACCCTTCAGGTAGGAGAGTTCCACAGAGCCACTGAACAACCAGCACATTCCAAGGTCTCCATGGACCCAAACGCACATTATGACGCATACTCAGGAGAGGCCATTTCAACTCAGCCCCCTGGGTAGCGTGACCCAGAGGCAGCAGATCAAACATATCTTTTCGCTAATGGCCAATGGGAATGCGAGGCATGCTGTACAGGGATCCATCCTTCGAACACTGCTCTCCAGTCCTTCCATATGGTATGTCCTGGAGCCATGCAACAGGACTCGAATGTCCCACAGAAGGAAACCTTGTGGTTTGGGGCAACCTCCAAACTCAGCGTGGGAAAACTTCCTTGGCCTCATGAGGCCCCCGCTTCATGAAGGTGCCATCATGGACACATACTCCAGCCTCAGCCAACGTCTGATCCTCAGCCTGGCTACAGATGCAGGAGATTTTGATTAAGCCTCTGCAGAGTGGGTCTGCTCTGCCTTTGGCTCCAATCCTCACCCTAGCTTGTATTTTCAGACTTCCGTCCTCACACTCCTGGCCCACAAGCCCTCCCTACTGGGAATTCTGGGGCCACAAAGAAGCACTCTGCCTGCCTCCCAGGAGAAATACATTGTCTATGGTGCTGCCCAGAAACCCCAAATGTGGATCAAACTGCTTGGCCCTCGGCAACACCCCAATTGCATAGGCTACCTTAAACAGTGATGCTCTGTCGCAAATAGCCTGAGCCCAGACCTTCCAACAGACACCGACACAGCTGGCTGCACACCCAGCACATTGGACCCGCCACTGCCTTAGGCCAGCATCCATTCCCAACCTGGGTTTTCAGTCATCGGAACCTAGACCTTATCTCCAATCCCTGCACAGGGGGGAACCTGATGCACAAATAAGAACCCCTCCTTCCCCATGGCAAGAAAACTTGCTGCTGGCAGTGAGTCAAACCTTCAGTGTAGGAAACACGACATGGTCCATGAGGCAATGCCCAAGCGTTAGGGCCGCCTTGGGCACAAACACACATTGTGACCCTCAGCGTGAGTACCTTATTCAAGTAACACCTCTCAGTGACTGGACCAAGAGCCCGCATATGTGGCTTGCCATGCCCATAGGCACCCAGGATTAACTAGATGGTGTGTATTCCAGTTCAGGGAACCCACTGCTGTGCTCTAGAGTCCCTCTCCTGGGGGGTCCCCTGTGGCAGAAAACAGTACTCTTCCCTTCCCACAGAATGAACCCAAACACTTGGGAGCTTGGACAATCCCCCGAGAGGAAGGCTCTTCTTCGGCCTCTGAGACAACCCCTACCCTGACCGGACACTGTGAACGCAACACCCAGAGACAAAATCCTGAGTGACTGCCTCCCACTTGCCCTCCTTTGATATCCAGAGGATCTCCCCTCACGGACTGGAGATCAGTCCTGCCATTACCTTGGCCACTAGCTGAGCCAAGTTTGCTTTTTCAGACATCTGTCCCCACAGCCCTGGCAAACACAGCCTCTAGTCTGGGTCCTCTGGAGCCATACCACAAGACCGTGCCTGCTCTCTCCTGGGAAACTGTGTCCATTCCTTTGGACACACACCTCCAGAATATGAGAAACCTCAGGGCCCCCGAGGACATCCCACTACTGGGAGGCTCCCTGGACACACAGTGGCATTCGGACACAAGCTGAGCAGCTACCTCCACGGAGGCATGCCCACAGATGTAACAGAGATAGAAGGTTGAGCCGGACAGGCCCTTAGGCCGTAATCTCAACTCTTGCTTTGGGTTCCAGGTGTTACTCCTCAGAGGCTTTGGTTCGAAGAACAGGATATGGGGCTTTCCTGAGGCACTGAACAGAACTCCTCTCGTCTTCACATGGGAAGCTTCCTTGTTGATGCTGTGTCAAACACCTCAATTTGGAAAACCCTGCAGAGTCCCTGAGCCACCTACACATTCCGAGGTCTCCCAGGCCACCAAGCCACAGTAGGACTCATCTTCAGGAGAGTCCATTTCAACTCTCCCCTCTGGGTAGCTCAAACAGGAGCCTGCAGATTGAGCCTGCCTTGTCCTGACTAAAGAGTGGGTATATGATGTGGCGTTCCCAGGCATCCATGCTTAGACACCTGTCTCGAGTCTTTCCATATGGGGCCTCCTGGAACCATCCAATAGGACTCGACTGTCGTGCAGAAGGAAACCTTGAGGTTTGGAGTAGTTCACAAATCCCATCGTAGGCAAACCTCCCTGGCCTAATGAAGCCCTCACCATTCAGGAAGAGGCCATGCTGGACAAAAACTCTAGCCTGAGGCACGTCTCATAGTTGACATGACCCCAGTGCAGGAGATCTCGATTCAGCCTCTGCAGAGTGGGCCTGCCGTGCCCTCGGTCCCAAACATCACGCTACCTTGTGTTTTCAGACTTCCTTCCTCACACTCCTGGCAAACAAGCCCTCCGGACCAGAAATTCCAGAACCAAAACCCAGCCCAGTGTCTGCCCAACGGAAGAAAAACGTTTCCCTGTGGGGCTCTCCAGAAAACCCAGATGAGGATGAACCTGCTCGGGTCTCGACGGTACCCGAACTGGATAGGATGCTCTGGGCACTCATGCTCTGTCTGACACAGCCTGAAGCCAGACGTCCAGACAGACAAGGAGACAGCTGGCCGCACACCCAGCACTTCGGACACGCCATGGTCTTATGCCGTCACCTCTTCCTAACCTTGGTTTTCAGATATCTGAACCTAGACATTATATCAATTCTCCACACAGCTGGGTATCGCAAGCACAAAACAGAACTCCTCCTTCCCCATGGCTGTCAAGCTTGCTCTTGGCATGGAGTCACACCTTCAGGGTGGGAGAAACCTTCATGGCCCCTGAAGCCACGCCCAAACTTGAGTGCTGCTTGGGCACAAATTCACACTGTGACCCTCAGCATGAGCCCCATGTCAAAGAAAGGCCTGTCAGGACCTGGACCAAGAGCCCGCATATGGGGCTTGCCAAGCCCCTATGCACCCAATTCTCACCAGTGTTTGAGTTTTCCAGTCGCCCCACCTGTACCTGGGCTCTGCTCTGGAATCCCTTTCTTGGAGAGACACATGAGCCAGACAACACGACTCCACCCTTCCCTCAAAATGTCCCCAAACTCTTGGGAGCTGGGACAAATCCCCAGAGAGGGATACTCGTCCACAGTCCCTGAGGCCACCGCTCCAATCCACGGCTATCCCGGACACAACATCCAGAGACAAAAGCCTGAAGGAACGCCTCCCACTCGCCCTTGTTTCAGAGGCCCAGGAGTTCCCTCTCGGGCTGTACATCCGGCCTGTCATATCGTAGGCGCCACTCATAAGCTGACTTTGTGTTTTAAGACTTCTGTGCCCACAGCATGGACCCACACAACCTCCAGGCTAGGGCCTCTGAAGCCACAGCGAAAGATTGTGCCGGCCCTCTCTAAGGAAAGTGTGTCCAATCCATTGACCACAACCCTACAGTTTAGGGAAAAGCTCCAAGGCCCCTGAGGCCATCAATAGGTAGGCCACCCTGGACTAAGAGGGGCTCTCTGACACCAGCAGAGCAACTATCTCCACTTAGATTCTCAGACAGTGTCCCCCGAGACAGAAGGTTGAAATGGACAGGCCCCCAGGCCCTAATATGAACCTTAGCTTTGTTTCCATGTGTCCGTTCTCAGAGGACTGTTTTCGTAGACCAGCACATGGGGCTCCTCTGAGGCACCAAACCAAGCATCTCTCGTCTCCACATGGGCAGCTTTCTTACTGGGGATGTATCAAACCCTTCAGGTAGGAGAGTTCCGCAAGGCCACCGAACAACCAGCACATTCCAAGGTCTCCATGGACCCAAACGCACATTATGACGCATCCTCAGGAGAGGCCATTTCAACACAGCCCCCTGGGTAGCGTGACCCAGAGGCAGCAGATCAAACATATCTTGTCGCTAATGGCCTATTGGAATGCGAGGAATGCTGTACAGGGATCCATCCTTCGAACCCTGCTCTCCAGTCCTTCCATATGGTATGTCCTGGAGCCATGCAACAGGACTCGAATGTCCCGCAGAAGGAAACCTTGTGGTTTGGGGCAACCTCCAAACTCAGCGTGGGAAAATTTCCTTGGCCTCATGAGGCCCCGGCTTCATGAAGGTGCCATCATGGACACATACTCCAGCCTCAGCCAACGTCTGATCCTCAGCCTGACTTCAGATGCAGGAGATTTTGATTCAGTCTCTGCAGAGTGGGCCTGCTCTGCCCTTGGCTCCAATACTCACCCTAGCTTGTGTTTTCAGACTTCCATCCTCACACTCCTGGCCCACAAGCCCTCCCTACTGGGAATTCTGGGGCCACACTGAAACACTCTGCCTGCCTCCCATGAGAAAAACATTGTCTATGAGGCTGCCCAGAAACCCCAAATGAGGATCAAACTGCTTGGCCCTCGGCAACACCCCAATTGCATAGGCTACCTTAAACACTGATGCTCTGTCACAAATAGCCTGAGCCCAGACCTTCCAACAGACACCGACACAGCTGGCTGCACTCCTAGGACATTGGACCCGCCACTGCCTTAGGCCAGCATCCATTCCCAACCTGGGTTTTCAGTCATCGGATCCTAGACCTTATCTCCAATCCCTGCACAGGGGGGAACCTGAATCACAAATAAGAATTCCTCCTTCCCCATGGCAAGAAAACTTGCTGCTGGCAGTGAGTCAAACCTTCAGTGTAGAAAACACGACATGGTCCATGAGGCAACGCCCAAGCGTTAGGGCCGCCTTGGGCACAAACACACATTGTGACCCTCAGCGTGAGTACCTTATTCAAGTAACACCTCTCAGTGACTGGACCAAGAGCCCGCATATGTGGCTTGCCATGCCCATAGGCACCCAGGATTAACTAGATGGTGTGTATTCCAGTTCAGGGAACCCACTGCTGTGCTCTAGAGTCCCTCTCCTGGGGGGTCCCCTGTGGCAGAAAACAGTACTCTTCCCTTCCCACAGAATGAACCCAAACACTTGGGAGCTTGGACAATCCCCCGAGAGGAAGGCTCTTCCTCGGCCTCTGAGACAACCCCTACCCTGACCGGACACTGTGAACGCAACACCCAGAGACAAAATCCTGAGTGACTGCCTCCCACTTGCCCTCCTTTGATATCCAGAGGATCTCCCCTCACGGACTGGAGATCAGTCCTGCCATTACCTTGGCCACTAGCTGAGCCAAGTTTGCTTTTTCAGACATCTGTCCCCACAGCCCTGGCAAACACAGCCTCTAGGCTGGGTCCTCTGGAGCCATACCACAGGACCGTGCCTGCTCTCTCCTGGGAAACTGTGTCCATTCCTTTGGACACACACCTCCAGAATATGAGAAACCTCAAGGCCCCCGAGGACATCCCACTACTGGGAGGCTCCCTGGACACACAGGGGCATTCGGACACAAGCTGAGCAGCTACCTCCACGAAGGCATGCCCACAGATGTCAACAGAGATAGAAGAATGAGCCGGACAGGCCCTTAGGCCGTAATCTCAACTCTTGCTTTGGGTTCCAGGTGTCACTCCTCAGAGGCTTTGGTTCAAAGAACAGGATATGGGGCTTTCCTGAGGCACTGAACAGAACTCCTCTCGTCTCCACATGGGAAGCTTCCCTGTTGGAGCTGTGTCAAACACCTCAGTTTGGAAAACCCTGCAGAGTCCCTGAGCCAACTCCACATTCCAAGGTCTCCCAGGCCACCAAGTCACAGTAGGACTCATCTTCAGGAGAGTCCATTTCAACTCTCCCCCCTGGGTAGCTCACCCAGGAGCCTGCAGATTGAGCCTGCCTTGTCCTGCCTAAAGAGTGGGAATATGAGGTGGCGTTCCCAGGCATCCATGCTTAGACACCTGCTCTCGAGTCTTTCCGTATGGGGCCTCCTGGAACCATCCAGTAGGACTCGACTGTCGTGCAGAAGGAAAGCTTGAGGTTTGGAGTAGTTCACAAATCCCATCGTAGGCAAACCTCCCTGGCTTCATGAAGCCCCCACACCCTTCAGGAAGAGGCCATGCTGGGCAAAAACTCTAGCCTGAGGCACGTCTCATAGTTGACATGACCTCAGTGCAGGAGATCTCGATTCAGCCTCTGCAGAGTGGCCCTGCCATGCCCTCGGTCCCAAACCTCACACTAGCTTTTGTTTTCAGACTTCCTTCTTCACACTCCTGGCAAACAAGCCCTACGGACTAGGAACTCCAGAACCACAACCCAGCCCAGTGTCTGCCCAACGGAAGAAAAACGCTTCCCTATGGGGCTCTCCAGAAAACCCAGATGATGATCAACCTGCTCGGGCCTCGACGGTCCCCAAAGTGGATATGCTGCTCTGGGCCCTCATGCTATGTCTGACACAGCCTGAAGCCAGACGTCCAGACAGACAAAGAGACAGCTGGCCACACACCCAGCACTTCGGACACGCCATGGTCTTATGCCGTCACCTCTTCCTAACCTTGGTTTTCAGATATCTGAACCTAGACATTATATCAATTCTCCACACAGCTGGGTATCGCAAGCACAAAACAGAACTCCTCCTTCCCCATGGCTGTCAAGCTTGCTCTTGGCATGGAGTCACACCTTCAGGGTGGGAGAAACCTTCATGGCCCCTGATGCCACGCCCAAACTTGAGTGCTGCTTAGGCACAAATTCACACTGTGACCCTCAGCATGAGCCCCATCTCAAAGAAAGGCCTGTCAGGACCTGGACCAAGAGCCCGCATATGGGGCTTGCCAAGCCCCTATGCACCCAATCCTCACCAGTGTTGGAGTTTTCCAGTCGCCCCACCTGTACCTCGGCTCTGCTCTGGAATCCCTTTCTTGGAGAGACCCATGAGCCAGACAACACGACTCCACCCTTCCCACAAAATGACCCCAAACTCATGAGGCCCCCGCTTCATGAAGGTGCCATCATGGACACATACTCCATCCTCAGCCATCTTCTGATCCTCAGCCTGACTTCAGATGCAGGAGATTTTGATTCAGCCTCTGCCGATTGGGCCTGCTCTGCCCTTGGCTCCAATCCTCACCCTAGCTTGTGTTTTCAGACTTCCGTCCTCACACTCCTGGCCCACAAACACTCCCTACTGGGAATTCTGGGGCCACACTGAAGCACTCTGCCTGCCTCCCAGGAGAAAAACATTGTCTATGGTGCTGCCCAGAAACCACAAATGAGGATCAAACTGCTTGGCCCTCGGCAACACCCCAATTGCATAGGCTACCTTAAACACTGATGCTCTGTCGCAAATAGCCTGAGCCCAGACCTTCTAACAGACACCGACACAGCTGGCTGCACACCCAGCACATTGGACCCGCCACTGCCTTAGGCCAGCATCCATTCCCAACCTGGGTTTTCAGTCATCGGAACCTAGACCTTATCTCCAATCCCTGCACAGGGGGAACCTGATGCACAAGTCAGAACCCCTCCTTCCCCATGGCAAGAAACCTTGCTGCTGGCCGTGAGTCAAACCTTCAGTGTAGGAGAAAATGGCAAACCTGCCGGGCCTCATGAAGCCCCCCATATCCTTCAGGGAGAGGCCATCATGGACAAAAACTCTAGCTTGAAGCACGTCTCATAGTAGATATGACCGCAATGCAGGAGATCTTGATTAAGCCTCTGCAGAGTCGCCTGCCGTGCCCTCGGTCCCAAACCTCACGCTAGCTTGTGTTTTCAGACTTCCTTCCTCACACTCCTGGCAAACAATCCCTCCAGAGTAGGATTTGCAGAACCACAAGCCAGCCCAGTTACTGCCCACCGGTAGAAAACGTTTTCTTGTGGGGCTCTCCATAAAACCCAGATGAGGATCAACCTGCTCTTGCCTCGACGGCACTCAGATTTGATAGGCTGCTCTGGGCACTAATGCTCTGCCTTTCACAGCCTGATGCCAGACGTCCAGACAGGCAAGGAGACAGCTGGCCACACACCTAGCACTTCTGACACGCCATGGTCTTATGCCGTTATCTCTTCCTAACCTTGGTTTTCCGATATCTAAACCCAGATATTATATCAATTCCCCACACAGTTGGGCATCTGAAGCACAAATCAGAACTCCTTCTTCCCAATGGCTGTAAGGCTTGCTCTTGGCATGGAGTCACACCTTCAGGGTGGGAGAAACCTTCATTTCCCCTGAAACCACGCCCAAACTTGAGTGCTGCCTTGGGCACAAATTCACTCTGTGACCCTCAGCATGAGCCCAATATCAAAGAAAGGCCTGTCAGGGCCTTGACCAAGAGCCCGCATATGAGGCGTGCCAAGCCCCTATACACCCAATCCTCACCAGTGTTTGAGTTTTCCAGTCTCCCCCCCGTTCCTGGGGCTCTGCTCTGGAATCACTTTCTTGGAGAGACACATGAGCCAGACAACAGGACTCCACCCTTCCCCCAAAATGACCCCAAACTCCTGTTAGCTGGGACAAATCCCCAGAGAGGGATACTTGTCCACAGTCACTGAGGACACCCCCTACAATCTACGGCTATCCTGGACGCATCCAGAGACAAAAGCCTAAAGGAATCTCGCCCTTGATTCACAAGCCAAGGAGCTCACTCTCTATCTGTTCATCCGGCCTGCCATACCCTCGGCGCCACTCATAAGCTGAGTTTGTGTTTTCAGACTTCTGTGCCCACAGCCTGGACTCACACACCCTCCAGGCTAGGGCATCTGGAGCCACAGCGAAAGATTGTGCCTGCCCTCTCCAAGGAAAGTGTGCCCAATCCATTGACCACAACCCTACAGGTTAGGGAAAAGCTCCAAGGCCCCTGAGGCCATCCTGATAGTGTAGGCTGCCCTGGAATAAAAGGGGCACTCTGACTCCAGCTGAGCCATTATCACCACTTAGACTCTCAGACAGTGTCCCCAGAGATAGAAGATTGAAATGGACAGGCCCTTAGGCCCTAATATGAACCTTAGCTTTAGTTTTCATGTGTCTGTCCTTGAGGACTGGTTTCGTATACCAGCATATTAGGTTTTTCTGAGGCTCCAAACCAAACCTCTCTCGTCTCCACATGGAGTGCTTTCTTACTGGATCTGTATCAAACCCTTCTGGTCGGAGAATTCCGCAGGGCCACAGTACAACCATCACATTCCAAGGTCTCCATGGACAGAAACACACATTATGACGCATCCTCAGGAGAGGCCATTTCAACTCAGCCCACTGGTTAGCTTGCCCCAGAGCCAGCAGATCAAACATATCTTGTCGTTAATGGCCAAAGGGAATGCGAGGCATGCTGTTCAGGGATCCATCCTTTGAACCCTCCTCTTCAGTCCTTCCGTATGGTATGTACTGGAGCCACTCAACAGGACTCGACTGTCTTGCAGAAGGAAACCTTGTGGTTTGTGGCAACCTCCAAACTCAGCGTGGGAAAATGCTTCATGAAGGTGCTATCAAGGGCACAATCCAACCTCAGCCAACGTCTGATCCTCAGCCTGACTTCAGATGCATGAGATATCCTTTCAGCCTTTGCAGAGTGTGCCTGCTCCCAACCTCACCCTATCTTTTGTTTTCAGACTCTACCCTAGCACTCCTGGCCCAAAAGCCCTCATGATTGGGAATTCTGGTTCCAGAACGAAGCACTCTGCCTGCCCCCCAAAGAAAAACATTGTCTATGGCATTGCTCAGAAACCCCAAATGAAAATCAACCTGCTCAGCCCTCGGCAACACCCCAATTGCATAGGCTACCCTAAACACTATGCTCTGTCTTACATAGCCTGAGCCCAGACCTTGTGAGAGACATTGAGACAGTTGGCTTCACACCCAGCACATCGAGCCTGCCATGGGTTAGGCCATTTCATCCCTTCCCATTGACCTGGGTGTCTTCCTGGAGGTATATTCTGAGGCTGTGTCAGACTATGCATTTTTTCTGGAGCTTCCTATGGAATTGGGGTGGTATTAGGGGCCTTGCAATTTTCTCTTAATCTGGTGGGTTGGGAAACTGAGACAGGCTGACATTCCTTGGGAGAGCTGGCCCAGTGCTGTTGTGTGTTCCTGGAGGCCCCATCCTGGAGGGCATATGGGTCAGGACTCTGGGTCCAAAGTCTTCAGACACAAACTCGGGTAAGAGTTAAGCTCGAGGTGATGGCAGACCCAATCTGCAGACCCTGAGCGAAGCATCTCCAGATATGAAATTCGGACGGCTGTGAGGCAGGATCACAGTCTTTTCTGTCTGACTTGTTTGTCTATGATGGCCACGAAATGGAGGGGTGGCCTCATGGGTCCATGTGAGATTCTACCTCTCTGGGAATTCTGCTCGGCACCCAAGAGTTTGGTGTATTTCCGGGGGATGGGAGGAGCGCAGTTTTCTGAGTCAGGGATCCCGTCCAAACAGCCATTCCAGAGATGGGTCCTGGGTTCTGGAGCCTGGATCACCGCAACAAGGCTTAGGATTTGGGCCTAGGGTCCTGCTCTATGTTTTCCTGGTACAGCTCCCGAGTGTTCTTGTTGGAAATGGGTCTCATTCTGAGGGTCACAATGCCTGTTTTTGCCCAGATGCCCATGCTGAGTGGGTGTGACCTCATGGGCTATGCACTTGGCTCCCACTCTGAGGGTTGGACTGCCATCTCAACATTCAGTTTTCCTGCCATGGGGAAGGAGGGGTACTTTTTTATGCTTCAGGTTCCCCCATGGGCAGGAATTTGAGCTAAGTTCTGGGACCGGTGCCTGAATACCCAGTTCACTTTGAGATGAGGTCCTCGGGCCAAGGCAGGACCCACCTGCAGAAAATGAGGCCTGCTTTCTGGGTGGCTGTCAGGAGCTCGGGCTCGAGCTGTGTCAGACAGAACATTCGTGGAGAGTTCGGCCTATGATATTGGGGTGCTTTTGAGAGCTGTGCAACTGGATCCTCATGGGGGATTTTTGCACAGACCCTTTCTTCACTTCTTCTATCTGGTGAGCAGGCAGATGGCTGCATTACGGCTCCAGAATATCCAAGTTGGAGGGTTTGCAGGCGAGGAGTGTGAGGACAGAAGTATGAAAACATAAGCTACGGTTACGCTCAGTGCCGAGCACATGTCTATTCCAATGTACAGCAGTTGTTTCGAGATCTCCAGCACCTGGGCGAGGGGAAGATGTCTGCTCACGCTGGAGTTTGTATCCATGATGGCCAACAAATGGTGGGGAGGCCTCAAGAATTATTGGAGGTTTTTCCAAGCTGGAGCTTGTGAGCTGCTCCAAATATCAAGGTGTCCTACTAAGGGACAGCAGAAGTCTTCTTACAGGGCTCCAGGGTCCCCCATATGGAAGATTCGATAGCAATGCTCTCTGAATGGAGGCCTGGGAAGCCAATCTCGTGTTACCATTGCAGCTGAGGAACAGGGTAAGCTTGAACCAATGACACTGATTCCAAGTTCCAAGTGATTTTCGTTGATGGAAGTTCTCAGTCTAACAGGTCCCAATGCTGCTTGGTGTCCAGGGAGACCTTAGAATGTGGTGGCGGCTCTCTGACCATTGAGGATTCTCTATCCTTAGGATTAGACCCAGTACCCAGGAGCCAGGTTTCCTTCTTGGGACAGGAGGTGTGCTCTTGTATGGCTCACGGACCACAGGTTGGACCATATGCTTGAATTTCCAGAACAGACCTCTAGGAAGAGAGACCTCAAAACATAAGCTAGGGTTCTGATGAGGTTTTAGGGCCATGGAAGTTTCAATCTTCGGACTAAGTGCCATTGGCCTGCATGTCATCCTGGAGGTAGGTGCTGAGGCTGTGTCAGGCTGTGCACTTTTTCCAGAGTGGCCTATGATATTGGGGTGCAGTCAGGGGCCTTGCAGTTTTCTCCTAATCTGGACATTTTGGGAAACTGAGAAGGGCAGGGTTTCCTCAGGAGAGCAGGGCCAGTGATGTCATGTGTTTCTCGAGGCCCCATCCTGGAGGTCATGTGTGTCAGGACTTTGGGACCAAAGACTTTAGACACAACCTCGGATAAGAGGTAGGAGTGAGGTGATGGCAGTCCGAATCTGAAGACCCTGAGGGAAGCTCCTCGGGATTTGAAATTCAGGTGGCTGGGAGGGAGGAGCACAGGCTTTTCTGTCTGGATTTTGTGTCTAGGATGGCCACTAAATGGAGGGGTGACCTCATGTGTCCATGGGATATTCTTCCACTCTGGTGATTCTGCTTGGCACCCAAGAGTTTGATTTCTTTCTGGGGAAGAGGAAAAGACTGTATTCCATCTCTGGGATCCTGTCCAAACAGGGATTCCAGAGATGGGTTCTGGGTCCAGACACTGGGAAAACTTAACCAAAGCTTCGATTTGGGATCCTGGTCCAGATCCCAAGGGGGATCTTTGGAAAGGGGTCTCATTCTGAGGGTCACAATGCCTATTTGTGCCCAGCTGCCCATCCTGTGTAGGCATGGTCTCATGGACCATGCACCTGGTTCCCACTCAGGGTTGTACAGCCATCTCAACATTCAGTTTTCTGGCCATGGGGAAGGAGGAGCACTCTTTTGTGCTCCCGAGTCCCCTATGGGCAGGAATTTGAGCTAAGTCTGGGACAGGTACCTGAATATCCAGGTTGCTTCAAGATGATGGCCTCGGGCCAAGGTTGGACCCACCTGGAGGATATGGGGTCCACTATCTGGGTGGCTGACAGGAGGTCGGGGATCAGGCGGTGTCAGATAGACAATGTATGCAGAGGTCGGTCTATTATATTGGGGTGCCATTGAGGGCCGTGCAGGAGGATCCTCATGTGGGTTTCTACGAAGACCCATAGGGCACTTCTTTCTGGTGGGCAGGCAGAAAGCTGCACTGTGGCTTCAGAATTCCCAATATGGAGGGCTTTTAGGCGAGGAGTGTGAAGACAGAAGTCTGAAAACACAAGCCACGGATAAGCTCAGTGCCGACCACAGGACCATTCCATTGTGCAGTGGTTGTTTCGAGATTTCCAGCACCTGAGTATGGGCGAGGGTCAGATGTCTGCTCACGCTGGCTTTGCATCCATGATGGTCAACGAATTGTGGGGTGGCCTCAAGAATTCTTGGAGATTTTCCCAAGCAGGACCTTGTGAGCTGCTCCAAACAGCAAGGTGTCCTACTGTGGGACAGGGGAAGTCCGCTTACAAGGCTCCAGGGTCCCCCATATAGAAAGATTCGACAGCAGAGGTCTCTGAATGGGGGCCTGGAAGTCTTCCTTGCATGACCATTGCAGCTAAGGAACATTGCAGGCTTGATCTGCTGGTTTTTGTTCAAATTTCCAAGTGATCTAAGTTGACGGATGTTCTCAGTCTAATGAGTCAC